>NC_140971.1:7858587-7931087 GCF_056783735.1 Eptatretus burgeri | reverse complement strand
AACGTGCTCCGGGTGCAGTCTGAATGCTGCAATGTACACCCGCCACCCATGGCCCCCCTCTCATGAGCCAAAATGCACACCCGAGCCCCGCACTAAACTCCCGGATCGCCCTTCCCACGTGTCCTTCCCAGCTCTTCCTCCTTATCAGTCATTACGATCTGTGATTATTACAGTTAAATTTATGACTAGAATTCCAAGCATTGGGGCTGCTTCACATGTGGGGAACAAAACGAGATAAGCTGCACCATAAGAACAGGCCTAGCCAAAGAACGAACTTCGACAAGGATGAACTTCTGTCTGAACAAGCAGGATGGTGCTACGAGGCAAAGGGTGGACGGGCACCAGAGGTTCCCTGGACATGATGGCCAAACACACTGACTTACACGATCTTTTACCTCCATCGTTACTTCTAATTCATTTAAGTGAGATGCACAAAAGAGTTTCAACGATTGTCCCTTGACTTGTTAGGGCAGGGTAACTGATTTGCACCCTCAGTTTTCTCTCGTGCACCCATTGCATCCACCTGCACCTCTCCTGACACACTGCACCACACCATCCTCTTTCTCTCCTTCCTCCCCATTCACGTTGGGACTCACGTGGGCCCACCGGCTCAAGTGCGGGTGAGAAAAGGGTTGACAATATTCTGCGACTTCTTTGTCTTCCTCCTCTTCTTGTCTAATTTCCTGGTTGAATGAGGTAGACCTGTATTGTGTTTTAGTAATGAGGGGAAATGTATAAGGGGTTCTTTACGTAATGTGAAATTTGGGCGTTGGGACCCTATCAGATTTATTCACTTCAGACGACGTCTGTGGTTGCTTCCCAACCTGACGTGCCGCGGAGTTATCTACGGCTCGCCGGTTTCAGGGTCACAGGTCGGGAAGCAGGTTGAGAGTGGTCACTCGTGACCTGCCGGCAAGACCGTAACAATGTGCTCAGTTGTTGGTTTGCACATCTCCTAGAAGTCCAAAAAATAAAATAACCACAAACTATGCATTCAATTCTATCAAGGTATAATTCCCTTTCCATAGATTTACTTTACCAAGAGCCTGGTGTTGGCGCAGTGGTTAGGGCAGCGGCTTGGGATCCAAAAGTTCCTGAGTTCAAGCCCCGTTGGGCCACTGAATTAATACACCAGGGGGTTGACTCAGCCTGTCATCCTTCCGAGGTCGGCGAAATGAGTACCAGTGTACTGGGCCGGTGTATACCCCGGTTAAAATAGGTGTACCATATCCCTGTGTCGTAAGAGGCGACCAGGGTTGCGTCAGGAAGGGCATCCGGTGTAAAACATGTGCCAAATCCCTATGCGGATCATACGGATGATCCGCTGTGGCGACCCCTAAGGGGAGCAGCCGAAAGAAGAAGAAGAAGAAGAGATTTACTTTACCAAGAAACCTTTGCAGTCTTAATGATCTGTGATTATTACACTGTTGGAGGAAGATCATAGCAAACAAAAAACACCAACTACTTCACTTACCAACAAATTAATTCACAAACGGAACCTGGGACTGCTGACGAATGCTTCCACTTTGTCTTTGTGTACATGTGAGGTGTACAGAGGAATGCTCTGACAATGCCTTGTGGAAGTGGAAATACACAGTTTCACAGGAGGTGTATAATTTCCGAGTGGCTGGTTCGCTTACCTATGGAACTGCTTCAAGTGGGGGGGAGTGGAAGACTTGAATAAGAGAGGAGCCATGGGGTTGGGAAAGAGGAGGTGTGAAGAGTAGAAAAGCAAAATAGGAGTGGAGGACAAGGAGTTGAGGTTGGAGGGTGGGGGAGAAAAGGGACAGAGATGAGGACTTGGGGCTTGGAGAGGGATTTGAGAACTTGAAGAAGAAAGGAAGAGCCATGGGGTTGGGAGAGATGGGGTGGCTGAGAATGTGAAGAGGGGAGTGGAAGAGGGGAGAGAGTTGGAGTGGGGGTGGGTGGCAGAAAAGGGACAAAGTTACCATGGAGACCTCCATGTTGTTAAGCGGTTCCTATGACGCACCATTGTTTACATGAAGATCGCCATATTGTTACATGGTGCTGAGCACTCCACTCCGTTGGAATGCTTTCTTGAGCACTTTGAATCAAGCAAACAGCTTGACGAGCGATAGCAAGCTGCTTGCTGCAGAACACACCACAGATCAGAATTGTCGAGGATTCAAATCTTGAGTCACCAGAAATTTTTTTTTTGTTTTGGTTTCTGACTGAGTGAACAATACATTATTATCGATCGTTTGGTAAAATATGTTTGACAAATAATGAAAACTGTGCATAAAACTGTTTGGTGATCTCTGAACCCGATTAACCTACAGACACTGAAGAACAAATGATGTCATGTTGTTCTGTGCATCCTTTTCTAATTACTATTCTGTAACTGTGTGTGTGTGTGTGTTTGTATGTGTGTGTGTGTGTGTGTGTGTGTGTGTGTGCTTTTGTCGTGTGAGTGTTCTACAGTTCCTGGCCGATTACATCCAGATTGTGATATAGGATCAACAAGAGCCCAATCAGTGTATAGGGGTGTTTCATCTTTGCCTTGGTCTTGGGGGAAGACTGGGGTGGTGGGATTCAAATTCTCTATATAAATGTGTATCATGTAGCGCCGCTTCCAGGTGGGAGAGGGTATTACAAATCCCACCATTTACATACAGTTATTCCTGTCCCCACTTTTTCCAGTGCAGTGAGGTGAGGTTGAATTACATGTTTGAATAAGTATAATAACATAACCCACCTGGTCGATCCCATTGGGAGAGGGTGCTTCTCGTGTAAATTAGTTTGTTTCAGAGATTATGTAAACCAGTGATTTGTAAACTTAAACTTTTCGTGTTTTTGTGATTGAGAAATAAAAACTTACAATTATTGTTCATAATACAGGAAACATTTTTCAACAGGTAGATGGAAGAAACCGCTTCACAATGGAATCAAGCAGTGTTTGTCATCAAATCAAAGAGCAAAGATTGTATCTTCAAAAGATCTTAAAAGACTCGATTGATGACATCATTCAAGAGACACAAAAACAAGGACTGATTGGTGATTCAGAGATTGAAAAATTTTCTCAACCCCCTTGTGAATCACTGAGTTTCCGTTGGAGACTCTTGGTGAATTTGGTCACAGAAGATGAACACACCTGTGAACAGTTTGTGTGGAAGGTTTTATCCCAGTACCGAAACACAATTTCTGACTTTGACAAGAGATTCTACAAGGAACACTCGACTTTGCCCATTCCAGGTAAGAGGCAAAGTTTATCTATAACATGTATATGTTGCTGTTCGATGTTTATATGAAAAATGCTGTCCTGGCATCAAGGTGGAGAAAAACAAATAATGGTGATTCCTCTTTTTCGAGGTGAAAATAGTAAAATTAGCAGGGGCAAAGCCAGATCCCTCCTCCTACCCCTTCTGACTTCCACCCCTTCCTCTCCATTCCACCCCTTCCACAGCTTCCTCCCTCCGGACTCCCACCCCACCCCTTCCCCACCCCTTCCTCCTCCCATCCCACCCCTTCCCCTGCCTCCTCTCTCCGAACTTCCACCCCACCCTTCCCCTCTCTCCTCCCCCCCTCCCCCCACCCGGACAACTCGACAACATACAGTACATATACATTAGAACGCAGACAAAAGGACAGTTTAAAAAAAAAAAAATAGTCACATGATTAATATGGAATAGGCAAAGCCTAGAAGCGAACGTTGACTTCTTCTTACATTCGCTTCTGACTTTACCTAAAACTTGTTGACAACTGTATACGCAATTTCCGGTTACTTCGGCCTGGATTCGGGATCAGCGATCAAATAATGTAAATCACGATTAACAAATATTTTTTGATGATGCGGGAGATATCTTTATTAAAATCAGTGGAGGAAATATACACCATGTCTGATATTATTTGGGTCTTTCATGTCTCCGACGATGCCTTTATCTCCCGGCATGCATCATTCCCCATGACAAAAACCGGAAACCAAAAAAAAAAACAGAAACAAAAAAACCGGAAGCAAAAGGGTAATAGCCAACGACACAGATTCACAATTGCCAGGGTATTGTGTTGTTTTTGTTGTTTCCTATTCTCTCATGTGCACGCGTTAAGTAATATTCACAAGATAGAAATAAAACGCAATCGTATTTATACACCGCACAGCGTTTAAAAACAACCGGAAGCAAAAGGTCGTATCCAACGACACGGATTCCAAATAGCCAGGGGGATTGTGTTGTTGTTGTTGTTGTTGTTGTTGTTGTTGTTGTTGTTGTTGTTTCCTATTCTCTCACGTGCACGCGTTAAGTATGAAGCTCACTGCGTTCGCTATTACCCTCACCGAAGGGGGGGGGGGGGTATTGCATTTGGGTCTGCTTGTTACTTGGCAAAAAAAATTAGTTGTTTTTGACAAGTATGTTGATCGCCTCCATTTGTTGGATTCGCTATATATGCTAGATATCCCTTATTGTCGGGTTTTCCGTGTGTGTGTGTGTGTGTGTGTGTGTGTGTGTGTGTGTGTGTGTGTGTGTGTGTGTGTGTGTGTGTGTGTGTGTGTCTGCAACGCGAGGCTCCACAGCACAAACCAGCAAACCGATTTCGATGAAACTTTGCCAACATGTGCAGTATTTGTTGGGAATGTGTGCGTTTGAATTTCGTTGCCGAGCAACCACCTGTTGCTGTGCAGCGGCCAAAAAACCGCGTACAGTATTTTCAATACTTGTCCTTCAGTTTTGAATGTAGAGAAACGAGACTTCGGAATTAAACACTTCGAGATATTTAGAAAATTTTACTCGAGCCGATTTTTGATTGAGGTTTTATTTTTCAAATGGTAGTCCTTCAAAAATCGGGTCTCTATTCACTGTCATTTTTTATGAGGGGCTTAGGAAAGTGGGCGGAGCTTAGGGAAAGTGGATGTGGTTGATGAGAAGTGGGAGTGGTGTAGGAAAGTGGGCGTGGCTTATGGAAAGTGGGCGTGGCTTATGAAAAATATTGTGTGGCTCAGGAGGTGTGGTCAAACAAGAGCATTGAGAGAAGTTTATCGGGTTGTGTGTGTGTGTGTGCGCGCGCATGTGTGTGTGTGCGTGTGTGTGTGTGTGTGTGTGTGTGTGTGCGCGCATGTGTGTGTGTGCGTGTGTGCGCGTGTGTGTGTGTGTGTGTGTGTGTGTGTGTGTGTGTGTGTGTGTGTGTGTGTGTGTGCAACACGAGGCTCCACAGCACAAACCAGCAAACCAATAATTTATTTATTTACCGAAAACGATTCCCCACCCACACACCACCGCCAATTATTTATTTATTTACCGAAAACGATTCCCCATCCACACACCACCTCCAATTATTTATTTACCGAAAACGATTCCACGACTCACACACCACCTTTAATTATTTATTTATTTATTTACCGAAAACGATTCCCCATCCACACACCACCTCCAATTATTTATTTACCAAAAATGATTCCCCACCCACACACCACCTCCAATTATTTATTTATTTATTTACCCGAAAACCATTCCCCACCCACACACCACCTCCAATTATTTATTTATTTACCGAAAACGATTCCCCATCCACACACCACCTCCAATTATTTATTTACCGAAAACGATTCCCCACCCACACACCACCTCCAATTATTTATTTATTTACCGAAAACGATTCCACGATCCACACCACCTTTAATTATTTATTTATTTTCCGAAAACTATTCCACTACCCACACACCACCTCCAATTATTTATTTATTTAACATTTCGGATTCTCCTCCCGACACACCACCTCCAATTATTTATTTATTTACCGAAAGCGATTCCCCACCCACACACCACCTCCAATTATTTATTTATTTAACATTTCGGATTCTCCTCCCGACTCACCACCTCCAATTATTTATTTATTTTCCGTAAAGGATTCCCCACCCACACACCACCTTTTTTTTTTTTTTTTTTTTTTTTTTTTTTTTTATACCTTGGTCGAGGCTCGTATGAGAGCTAACACACAACTCACAGCAAGGAGGCATGAGACAAGAGGGGCGGGAGTGGAAGGGACAAAACATTGGGGAACAGACACAGGTGAACTGTGGAAGGGAGAGGGATGGGGATGGGACGGGGAACATGGCGAGGGGAAGATGGACATTAAAGGGACTTTCAGGAAGGAAAGCAGGAGAATTGAAGGAAGTGGGCTTGGGTGGATTATCGGGGGTAGAAAAGATCGAGGATTTGGATGGGGGAAGATAAGAGGTGGTGGTGAACAGCTGTTTTGAAAGCCTGAAGGGAAGAATGGGAAAGAATAGAGTGAGGAAGTTTATTCCAAAGGCGGGAAAAAAGAGGAATGAAAGAGTGAAGATGAGCAGTGATTCGTGATTTTGGTAGTTTTACCAGAAGGGGGTTGTTGGCGGACCTTGAGCGCCCTGTGGAAATGTGGTTGGGACAAATCGCAGAGAGAGCAGGGGGGGCAAGGCTGGAGAGGAGTCGGTAGAAGACAGAAAGACCACCGACCAACCTTATTTATTTATTTACCGTAAACTATTCCACGACCCACACACTACCTCCAATTATTTATTTATTTTCCATAAATAATTCCACGACCCACACTCCGCCTCCAATTATTTATTTATTTACCAAAAACTATTCCATGACCCACACACCACCTCCAATTATTTCTTTATTTTTCTGTAAACGATTCCACCACCCACACACTACCACCAATTACTTATTTATTTAACATTTCGGATTCTCCTCCCGACACACCACCTCCAATTATTTATTTATTTACCGAAAGCGATTCCCCACCCACACACCACCTCCAATTATTTAGTTATTTACCGAAAACCATTCCACGACCCACACACCACCTTTAATTATTTATTTATTTACCGAAAACTATTCCACACCCACACACCACCTCCAATTATTGGATTCGCTAGATATCCCTTATTGTCTGGTTTTCCGTGTGTGTGTGTGTGTGTGTGTGTGTGTGTGTGTGTGTGTGTGTGTGTGTGTGTGTGTGTGTGTGTGTGTGTGTGTGTGTGTGTGTGTGTGTGTGTGTGTGTGTGTCTGAAACGCGAGGCTCCACAGCACAAACCAGCGAACCGATTTCAATGAAACTTTGCCAACATGTGCAATATGTGTTGGGAATGTGTGCGTTTGAATTTCGTTGCTGTGCAGCGGCCAAAAAACCGCGTATAGTATTTTCAATACGTGTCCTTCAGTTTTGAATGTAGAGAATCGAGACTTCGGAATTAAACACTTCGAGATATTTAGAAAATTTTACTTGAACCGATTTTTGATTGAGGTTTTATTTTTCAAATGGAAGTCCTTCAAAAATCAGGTGTCTATTCACCGTCGTTTTTTATGATGGGCTTAGGAAAGTGGGCGGAGCTTAGGGAATGTGGACGTGGTTGATGAAAAGTGGGAGTGACGTAGGAAAGTGGGAGTGACGTAGGAAAGTGGGAGTGTCATAGGAAAGTGGGCGTGGCTTGTGGAAAGTGGGCATGGCTTATGAAAAATATTGTGTGACTCAGGAGGTGTGGTCAAACAAGAGCATTGAGAGAAGTTTATCGGGTTTTGTGTGTGTGTGTGTGTGTGTGTGTGTGTGTGTGTGTGTGTGTGTGTGTGTGTGTGTGTGTGTGTGTGTGTGTGTGTGTGTGTGTGTGTGTGTCTGCAACGCGAGGCTCCACAGCACAAACCAGCAAACCGATTATTTTTCAAATGGTAGTCCTTCAAAAATAGGGTGTCTATTTACCGACATTTTTTATGAGGAGTGCCAGTTGGCAAAATACACAATAGGAAAAATCTTGCCAGGCAGAGGAACAATTGTATGTGAACCAATACATCTTGGCAATGAATCTTCGTCGGTGGATCAGTCAGAATGAAAAGCATCATATCCAGCGCTTCGATCCCAGCGAATCCCTTGTCGCCTACCGGCTTGTTTGTGTGTTTGTTTGTTTGTGTGTTTGTCTGTCTGCTCACCTCCAGCCCAGACCGCTCAAACGATCGTTCTTAAAATTTCAGAGATTAATGTCACTGACCCCGCGATGGTCCGGCATTGAAGGTTCGTCAAATTCGGTCGACCAAAAAGGTCTACATAGGCCAAAAGGCCAATTTGAGCCAAGTTTTCTAAAGTCCTCAAATTTCATCCGATTGATTTAAAATTTGAACAGGTTTGCAAATCAGGTCATTGAATTCAACCACCTATTACTCATGAGGTTACCATTGGTCAAAAGGTCAACATAGGCCATAACGTCACCCAAAAGAGGCCAAATTATAAAACTGTTTCTAAAATCCTCAGTTTTCATCCGATTGACATGGGAGTTGAAGATCATTTGTATATAAGATCGAGGAATTCAACCACCTATTAATTTTGAGGTAAAAATAGGCCATAAGATCAAAATAGGCCAACAGGCCAAGTTTTCTAAAATCCTCAATGTTC
Organism: Eptatretus burgeri; assembly: GCF_056783735.1. Taxonomy (NCBI): domain Eukaryota; kingdom Metazoa; phylum Chordata; class Myxini; order Myxiniformes; family Myxinidae; genus Eptatretus; species Eptatretus burgeri. Next base: position 7,922,708 of record NC_140971.1, on the reverse strand, counting down.
ATCCGATTGACTTGAAATTTGAAGAACATTTGCAAATAAGGTCACTGAATTCAACCACTTGTTAGTTTTGATGTCACCATCGGCCAAAAGGTCAACATCGACCAAAAGGACAACATTGGCCAAATTTCTAAAATCTTCAATTTCAATTCAATTATCTTGAAATTTGAAGAGCATTTGCATATCAGGTCACTGAATTAAACAACCTACTAATTTTGAGGTAAACATAGGCCAAAAAGTAAAAATACGCCAAAAGTTGAATTTTAGCCAGCTTTTCGAAAATCTTCAATTTTCATTCGATTGACTTGAAATTTGAAGACTATTTGCATATCACATCGCTGAATTTAACTACCAATTAATTTTGAGGTCACCAAAGGCCAAACGGCCAATTTGGGCCAAATGCCTAAAATCCTCAATTTTAATCCAATTAACTTGAAATTTGAAGAGTATTTGCATATCAAGTCTCTGAATTCATGCACCAATTATTTTTGAGAACAACATAGACTAAAAGGCCAATTCTGGCCAGCTTTTCCAAAATCCTCAATTTTCATCCGATTGACTTGAAATTTGAAAAGGATTTGCATATCACATCAATGAATTGAACCACCTATTATTTTTGAGGTCAATGTAGACCAAAAGGTCAACACAGGCCGAATTTCTAAAATCCTCAATTTTCATCCGATTGACTTGTAACTTGAAAAGCATTTATATATCAGGTCACTGTATTCAAACACCTATTACTTTTGAGGTCAACATAGAAAAAAACGTCAACATAGGCCGAATTTCTAAAATTTTCAAATTTAATCTGATTGACTTGGAATTTGAAGAACATTTGCAAATCACATCGCTGAATTCAACTACCTATTAATTTTGAGGTCACCCGAGGCCAATTTGGGCCAAATGCCTAAAATCCTCAATTTTAATCCAATTAACTTGAAATTTGAAGAGCTTTTGCACATCAGGTCTCTGAATTCATGCACCAATTATTTTTGAGATCAACATCGGCCAAAAGGCCAATTCTTTGAAAATCCTCAATTTTCATCCGATTGACTTGAACTTTGAAGAGCATTTGTATATTAGGTCTCTAAATTAATGCACCAATTATTTTAAGGTCAATATAGGCCAAAAGGTCAACATAGGTCAGATTTCTAAAATCCTCAATTTTCATCTGATTGACTTGAAATTTGAAGAGCATTTGCATATCAGGTCGCTGTATTCAATCACCAATTATTTTGAGGTCAGTGTAGGCCAAAAGGTCAACATGGGTCAGATTTCTAAAATCCTCCATTTTCATCCGATTGACTTGAAATTCGAAGACCATTTGCATATCAGGTCTCTGAATTCATGCACCAATTATTTTTAAGATCAACATCAGTCAAATGGTCAATTTGGGCCAAATTGTGCCAAATTTTCTAAAATTCTCAATTTTCATCTGATTGACTTGCAATTTGAAGAGCATTTGCATTTCAGACCACTGAATTCAACCGCCTCTTACTTTTTAGGTCAATATTGGCCAATAGGTCAACATAGGCCAAAACATCAACATGGGCCACATTTCTAAGATTGTTTCTAAAATCGTCAATTTTTATTCGATTGATTTGAAATTTGAAGACCATTTGCATGTCAGCTTACTGAATTCAATCACCAATTATTTTGAGGTCAATACAGGCCAAAAGGTCAGCATAGGCCAAATTTCTAAAATTGTCAATTTTCATCCGATTGACTTGAAATTTGAACAGGATTTTCATATCAGGTCAATGAATTCAACCACCAATTAATTTTAAGGTCAAAATTTCAACACAGGCCAGATTTCTAAAATTGATAGAAAGGGCCAAAAACTATATATATATATATATATATATATATATATATATATATATATATATATATATATATATATATATATATATCCCTGGTGTTGGCTTAATGGTTAGGGTGGTAGGCGTGGGATCCGAGGGTCGTGAGTGCAAACCCCACTCAGCTGTTGAATTAATACCAGGTGGGGTTAACTCAACCTGTCATCCTTCCGAGGTCGGCAAAATGAGTGCCAGCTTGCTCGTATAATGTCTCGGAGTGGTGACCCGTCCAGGATTGTGTCCAATAGCCAAGGAGTCTGCTTAGGCAGCACCAACACTCTGCACAGAGTATGGTCCCAATGGATGGATGGATGGTGGGTTTGGAATCCTATGATCCTGAGATCAAACCCCACTTGGCTGTTGAATTAATACCAGGAGGGTTGACTCTGCCTGTCATCCTGCCGAGGTCGGCAAAATGAGTGCCAGCTTGCTCGTATAATGTCTCGGAGTGGTGACCCATCCAGGATTGTGTCCAATAGCCAAGGAGTCTGCTTAGGCAGCACCAACACTCTGCACAGAGTATGGTCCCGGTGGATGGATGGATGGATCACAATATCTCAAAACAAAGTGTTGTGACCAGATATCATACTTAGGGACAAAAAAGGAGAAGAAGTCATTGCTGATTGAGGTGTTTATAGTGATTTTGGAAGAAACTACACAGAAATCAAGAAAATGACCAAACACCAAGACCTCAAGAATGAAGTGAGAAGATCCTGGAAGATGAACAATGCCAAAGTTGTACCAGTGATAGCTGGACCTACAGGAATGATGATAAAGAACCTCACAGAGATATTAAACATAGGGGTAATACACCTGGGCGCTCACCTGGTTGTGGCTGGATAAGATAACCAGGCAACCACTGGTTGGCATGGATCACCCACAAAATATATAATGGAGAAGAAAGTAAACACCTATCGATTATTTTTTTAATGCCATGAACAAACCTTGGTACATCACAGGTGATAAAGGTTGTCATCAAGTTTTATCGAAATTGTGTGTGTGGTTTCAGAAAAGAAAGGAAATGCATATTTTGGGAGGCAATCCCCATAAAACCCCCTTAGAGACATATTTTTCTAATGTCATGGACAAACTTTGGTACGTCATGGGTGATGAAGGTTATGAAGTTTTATCGGAATTGTGTGTATCGTTTGAGAAGAAAGCAAATACCTCTTTTGGTAAACAACCCCCCCCCCCCCACTGTAAACTCCCTCTGTATTTCCCTTTAGACGCGTTTTTTTTTTAATGCCATCACGGGTGATGAAGGTTGTGGTCAATTTTCATTGAAATCGTACATGTAGTTTCTGAGAGGTTGTAAGTATTTGTGGATGGACGGACGACGCACCATCCCATAAGCTCCCCTGGACTACTTTGCAGGTGAGCTAAAAACCATCCCTTGGAATATTATAACAAACAAACGACAGTTGGAAGCTGTCCGGGGCTCAGCGATGAACTTGAAGAGAGCCCTCGACACAGAAATCCTGAAACACCCCTATACACTGATTGGGGTCTTGCTGATCCAATATCACAAGTCTGGATGTAATCGGCCAATAACTGTAGGAGGAGAACACTCATAGGTGAGAGTGTAGCAAGTGCTGACAGTGGTGAGGGGGTAGCAAGGACAGGCAGTGTTGAGTGGGTCGTGATGGCAGACAGTGGTGAGGCTGCTGAGTGCAGGCTGTGGTGAGGATGCTGTGAATGCAGGCTGCTGTAAGTGCAGGCTGTGGTGAGGCTGCTGTGAGTGCAGGCTGTGGTGAGGGTGCAGGCTGTGATGAGGATGTGGTATGTGCAGGCTGTTATGAGGATGTGGTATGTGCAGGCTGTGATGAGGATGTGGTATGTGCAGGCTGTGATGAGGATGTGGTATGTGCAGGCTGTGATGAGGATGTGGTATGTGCAGGCTGTGGTGAGGCTGCTGTGAGTGCAGGCTGTGGTGAGGTGCGGAAAGTGCAGGCTGTGATGAGGAAATGGTATGTGCAGGCTGTGGTGAGGGCAGGCAGTAATGAGGGAGTAGCGAGGGCAGGCAGTGCGGAGGATGTAGATTGAGCGGGTGGTGGTGAGGGTGAAGTTGGTCCAAGCTGTAGAGTGCAGTGAGTCTTGAGGGTGCGTTGAGTGCAGGCAGTGGTGAGGGTGCGGGGAGTGCAGGCAGTGGTGAGGATGGACGATTGCTCTTCTATGCTGGCAGGCTTGCCTGCTTCTTTTTTCAGGCCCTGACAGCTCATGCAAAATACAGCTGCCAGGCTCGTGGTTCAGGCTTATGGTCCAGGCTCAGGGACCAGGATTGGAAATTGAATAACAGCCCTTCCATTCTCACACTTCACTGACTTCCAGTAAATCAATGGACAGATTTTAAAATTCTGTTAACCTTTCAAGCAATATATAAATGAGTTTTTGTCTATATATTGTTAAGGATTCAGCAACAGAGGGATTCTCAACCCACTCCGGCCGTCTCCGGGATCTATAACGCCGGCCGGCTCAGCACAGGCCTCGGGTCACGCGCCTTCAATCGCGATACCAACGTAATCCTTGTACCTTACCAGTTGGGGAAATAGAACCCCTGGTTACAGACTGGTTTTGTCAGATGCCGAGCGTTTTCTGCCAGTCTGTAACCATTTTGGTTGTATATGCCAATCGAACGGATCGTTCCTCGACGTGACACAAATTAATCCATAGCGGCAACTTCATACGAATTAACCAGATTTATTGGGGAACATCGGGGATCACAACACAAGCAAAATTCATAACAATGGTTTTATTAACAATCCTCAACCCGTTCTTAACTAGGGAACCATGGTCTACAGGTTTCGAGGTGATCGCTACCGAAATTTGCCTTATACAACACGTGCAGACAAAGACAGACAGCATGCATGCAAGACAAGACAGAGTACTTGGTGAGGTTTCATGGACGAGAGGACAGTGTCAAAAGGCACGAATTTCGCTCGCAACAGGCGGATGTCCACGGGTTCAAGCTCCCAGCTCGAACCATGCCGCGTGGCAAAATGGCGCTTGTCCTTTTGTCGTAGACCTCACGCACGCGGTCTCCGCGCGCTCTGGCCCCGCGCAATGTCAACGGCACAAGTCTGCCAGATCAAGGATGGGCCTCAGCCGATCTCTCTCCAGGGTTCAGTATACAAATCCAGGCCTGCCCCGTTCACCAGACAAGGCCCAAATCGAGGTTCCGAGCTCCTCAGGCGGATTGACAACGTGTCCTGCCATGAGGTGAGTAAGGACTGTTAGAGGCTCCGCGTCTCCTGTCCTGCCTTCCCGCCTCGAAGCCCGACTTCCGCTTCATCCTCTCAGTTCCTGTCTCTGTCGAATCACCTTTTCTTTCTTGGCCGATGGCAGACTCGACCCTCAGGTTCAGCATTCTCTCCCGGCCGATTCACCACTGCCTTTCCTTTTCTTTCTCGCCTCGAAGCCGGCTGCCGTCCCTCTCACGGCAGAATCCTCGACATGCAGGTCGGTTCAGCATCTCTCCCGGCAGATCCAACACTGTGTCTCCTTCGTTCGCTCGCTTCGACGCGACTCCGAGCACGCCTCGAGAACCCGACTGTTCTTCACATACGAGGACGCCTTCTCTCAGCGACTCCGTTTCCCAAACTGAGAACTCCTTTTTTCTTTCATTTCTCTTTCGCTCGTTCCACGAGCACGCCTCTCGGCCAAACCGACAAACTCCTCCCCCTTAACGTCACTTCCTCCCTCTCGCCACACCCTCTCTCCAGGCCACACCCTCTCAGCTGACTTGGAGGGGCCTATCCTGGGATGGGGTAGGAATAAGAGGGATCTCTTGTTTCACCACCACTGTACGAACATAAAAATTTGTTACACCTTACACCTTACACCTTACACCTCCCGACTTTACACCACGGTCTCTTACACCTCCCGACACACATATAACGTACACTTTACCAAACAACTGAGCAATACATGCATTTAATGGGGGAACTGAGCTAATCCTATATTTAGTAGTCCAATAAGGGCCATTTCCGTAACAATATCTAACCTTATTACACCTTATCATAGAGAATATCATCGATTTGATGGCTTCGCGAATGCAATGATGACAAATGATCGACATGCTATAAAATATACTCAAACAATTGTTTTCGTGTATTTAACTGTGTTTGAATTACATTTTTTTCAATTAAAAGAAAGTTAATTTATAATCAGGGATGTTCATTATATCCTGCCAGGCCACTGTGTTTGATACAATTATTTAATTTGTGTTTTACATTTTGAGATGATCTTTCGTTTTTGATTTATGAAACTGATAATTTGATGACTTTATGAGGTTTCTTTAATTGGAATAAATGGATGGATCTGTTTTTGCCAGCAGGATTTTCTCTAATTCCACTACAAAACATAATGGGGTAGTTTGATGTGCACAAATGTTTTTTTGTTGTTTATTTTTTAGATCAACAGCATGATCAAGACGATCAAGCTCGCTTCTCTGCAATGAATGACAATATGAACAGGTGTGTTAAACATTGCGCTCAAAGGTAGAAATCAAAATGATTATCGTGTCAAAATCTTGTCAGTCTTGTAATTAAATGTGCTCAAAATTTGAGGGTTAAAAAAAGCTTTTCCCATGTCACAAATCATAAACTATAGGGAGGGCAACATCATGGGGAATGTGTTTTGTTATCCTAAGTTTAGAAACCAGGAAAGCTTATTCATTCCCCTTGTATTGCCGAAGGAGGGTGTATTGCATTTGAGTCCGTTTGTCTGTCTCTCTGTCTGTTGGTTTGTTTGTCCGTACAGAATTTTCGTGTTTTTCTCCACAACAGCTTCTCGGATTGAGACAAAATTTTCACCATCGGAGCGCGAATACTCATGTAGAATGTTTTATTGATAATTATGACGTCATAGGTCACGTGGTGTGGCAGCCATGTTGGAAAAACAGAAAAACTTTGGACCTCTGTATCTCTGAAACCGCACCAAGGAAAAAATTGAAACTTGGCACATCGCAAGTACTCACCATGGGGAATAAGTGTAATGTTTTTTTATGATGTCATAGGTGCCTTCGTTATGACGTCATAATTCCACATGTAAAACGCTACATCCAATCAGTATGAAAATGAGGGTCATCTCGGGATAAAATTGTCTACAGAAAAAAATTGATGATGTCATTGGTCACGTGATTTGCAACCATATTGATTGGTTTTTTTTTTTTAAAACCTTCAAAAATCTCTGAAATGGTTCATCAGATCAAGGCAAAACTTTACATTTACGACCGCCTATCGATGAGGGACAAAATATTTACACATATGACATCACAGGTCACATGGTTTGGCAGCCATATTGGATTTACCCTAAAACCTATAAAAAAAATCTTCTCCAGAATGGCTGGACAGATCAAGGAGAAACCTCATACAAATGTTCCCTAATCCTTGGGGATAGCAGGATATTCACGAATAATTGATGTCACATGGTCTGGCAGCCATATTGGATTGAGTGACAATCTAAAAAAAACAATTGTCTCTTAAACCACTTTATCAATTGACGTAAAACGTCACAATTATGATCTAGTAGTGATGGTGATTATATGTTTTAAATTTCAACCTGACCAGACACATGGTGTGGCAGCCAGAATTATTTAATGTTTTGAATCTGGTTTCTTTTTTATTTATTCAATAAGGCTCACTTGGCTGTGCATGCATGGTAGCGGAGTAGCAGCTGAATTGCGAATCCTATCCAGGTTCCTCCTGATGACTCCATTTTTGCTTTTTTCCTGTTTTGGTTCCTTCTGATGACTCCAATGTAGAACTGTACCTATTTGGTCTTCCATTTGATTTGAATTGAATATCTTTTAATCCCATTCTAAATTCAATTGAATAATAATATACATCATGGGTCAGGGTTAGGTGTCCGATAAAAGTGGGGTTGCATCAAAGCGAGGCATCTTGGTGCCCGGTCATCACTGCCAGCATTTATGAAGTGGCAGTTCTAATTATGTCTCATCAATTACGCAACACACCAGTACACAAACGCCACACAAAAGTTCTGGTGAGGGTCTGCAATCTCTAATTGCTCTTTTTCGTGTTTTATAATTGTGTTATGTGGAAGGCGTCCATAGCTACATTGTGGTATGTCGTATGGTCCATATGTTTTGAGTAGGTTAGATTGCCATGTACCAGAGAGCTGTCAGAGTAAGTCGTTTTGTTCAAAATGACACTGAGTAAGCAGTGTATGCAACGTCTAGACACATAATCAGGGTAATATTTTATGCGTAAACACTTGTTTTTTTGTGGGCGGAGCCAGGTGAGAACATCCCATCACAAAAAGCGTGTGAAAAGGCCATCAGGATCTGTCTGGCCAGTGTTTACCAGCCATGGTAGCAAGATATACTGTAGAGCTGGAAGAAGACAATGGATTTATTTTTATTGAGGCCGCTCCGTGGGCAGGACAGCCATGAGGAGGACTTCGCCCAGAAGGGGCAGAAAGAGAGAAAGTATGAAGGGCAGCGGAGAGAACAAGACACGCCACAGCTCCCGGCATGAAGAAGAACTGGGGTGTAAAGAAGCAGCAGCCAGGATTGAAACCAACCAGAAGCACCAAGGAAGGACAAATGGGACTGAAGAGAAAGGACAGACCAGAGCTCCTGGCATGAAGGAGTACCAGGATGGGAGGGGGTGAAGAAGGGCCAGGAGAGAAGACGCAGAGCAGACCAGGACGACTTGTGGTGGACAAAGAACAGAGTTAAAGTCGGACTTTTTTGGAAAAGAACCGTGCTTTGCTTGGCTTTCTTCATCTTTGGTGCTTTCTTCATCACCGCACCCTCAGCACAGCCTGCATCATTGCTGGCACTTCTCTTGGCTGGTTTACCTCATATTTGGGCTCACTTCATCATTGGCTCACTTTGTCACTGGCTCTCGTCGTCGAGCTCCTGCATCAAAAACAGGCTGCAGGAGTCCTGCATCTACACCATGCATAGTCAAAGGAAAATCCTCACCTGTAATTTTAATGTTTGTACACGTGAGTAGGGTAAGAATACTGATTCTGGCTCACTTTTCCCCATGTAAATGAATGGGGGATTTTCAGCGATTCCCTTTTTTTCTCCCCTAAAAATAAACCCCCTTTTTATCCCAAGGTATATTTATTTGTCTCCCCTTTTAACCTGGAGGTTGAACCTCATTGAATTGAACACCTGGGGGTTGAACAGCTCACTCATTGAACCTATAAAGATTTGTTCATTCTCAAATTCCTTCAATAGTTTAATTTTCTTTGCACAATAATCCCCATCTAAAATATTGACAAACAAAACATTTGAATCTTTATATTTTTTAAGATACCCCTTTTGTGCCATTACGAAATGATAAACTTCTCTTAATGCTCTTGTTTGACCACCTCCTGAGCCACATATCATTTTGAGATTATAGTAAATTGTTTTTTCATTGTTCAATTGATAACCATCAAAGTTTTCAGTCCATTCAAGGATATTCATTTTTTTCTTTACATCCTCTAACTTACTAGTTTTTAAATTGATTCGCTTATTTGTTTTATTTACCTTTGTTTTAGTTATTTTTTCAATCAGACTTATTTGATATTTTTCACATTCATCATGTTTTCCATTTATATACCAAGACTGAGATTTTCTCCACTCTTTAGTTTGATTAATACTTGGTTTAACCATTTATATATTGCGAAAAAACGCGGTGGTAGCCCTTAAAAAACCCTAACCCATCTTCCCATCGTTAAAACACAATCTATTCTATTCACTCTATCATACAATATCCATATGGAACACAATCTATTCCATTATCTAAAATAAATCTCTTATCATCAAAGGCTCCTAATGTCTTTTTATTTACTTCTTCACTATATATGTTATGTTTATAACTTCTTATTGTATTCATTTTCCTATATTCTTCTTTCTTATTCATCAAACAATTATAATAATTTCTAAAAGTTATTGATTTCTTTATTACATATTTCTTTATTCCCTTTAACCTCTTATCAATCTGATCACCATACTTATAAGCATATGCCTTTGCTCTCAATCCAATAAACTCACTCATTACTTTTCCACCCAACTCATCCTTAAACTTACCAATAACCTTTTCATTCTTTTTGGAAAATAACTCGCTCTTCTTGCTGAAATTACTTGTATCATATACTCCAATATTTTTCTTCATATCTTCATAAACATCATCAGTTTTTATATCTAGGATAAAACTATCAGTGTCCTTATACAACAATGAAACATTTTCACCATACTCTTTCTTTAAGTCATTATACAAATAATCATACATCAATATCTTTGATAAATCAAGAACTGCTGTTCCAATATAAATTGGTTTATCCATTACAATACTTTCCTTTTTCATATGAATTGCAGAAAAGTTCTCTGAAAAAACCTCTTCTCTCTCAAAACTTGGTTTATTTATCAATCTCGAAGCTTCTTTCCAAGATGTTGCGAATCTAATGTTTTGCCTGTTTCTAACATTTTCCATAGTCTTTCCAAATACAGCATTATTCATTAATTTATAAAAGTCCCCTTCAAATTTTACTTTTGTATTTGCTCTCATATCTGTATTGAATTGAATATACTTTTTCACCCAAGGACTTTGTTTAAATTTTAAAACTCTATGAATTTTAGCTACTCTCAATCCTTCTCTCAAAAACTGTTTTAAGCTTCTCTGATGCAAAACATATCCCTCTTTATCATAGAATGTTGTTAATAACTTTTCTGTTGATTTACCTTTAATATTAAAACTTTTATGATAATCACTTAACCATTCTTTCTTTGGGGTTTCTTTCTCACATGCAAAAGGAAGATCTTTATGCTTATTATGAAGATCACTCGGGTACCTCAAATCAACTTCAAAATAATAACCTTCTTCTTCGTCATTCAATTCCTCTTGAGAAGAAATAACAATATTCATCAAAGCCTTTTCATAATCCTTTTCTTCCACCCACTCTAATTTACCATAAGGCAGAGATTGAGACATTGCCCATCCATACAAATTATTAGCATCAAAATACATCAAATAATTACTATCTTTTTCACTATCATAATTTGGAAGATATTTATTATTTGCTTTAGCATATCTTTTTGAACATACTTGTGATATTCCACCTCTCTTGGACTTCTCAATCATCAAAAGCATATCAACATCACTGATTAAATCTATATCTTGTTTTGTCATTTTCAACATTGCACTCCAAGCTAAACCAGGAGCTGTGAAATAGTGGGCAGGGTCTAATCCATAACAATTTTTATTATGACAGAGTGATCTAAAAGCTTCAAACACATCAGCGAACAATAAAACATCTGTTTTTAGATATAAATCATGATATTCTCCAAGGTTCTTTATCTTAAATAATTTCCATATTTCTTGTGCGTGTTTATATTCCTTATCACTTATCTCTTCTTCATAAAGGTTATTATAGAAACTTTCTTTTGATGGAAGTTGTGTTTCTTTAAATCTCATAAATGAATCCATATAATCATAAGGATAAATTCCCTTACTTGTAAGAATTTTCTCTTTACTTTGAATTTCATTCCTTGTTTGAATTTCCTCTCTCGTAAGAATTCCTTCTTTAATCAGAATTTCATCTTTAATCAGAATTTCCTCTTTAGTTAGAATTTCATTCATTGTTCGAATTTTCTTTATAATTAGAATTTCATCTTCAGTTAGAATTTCTTCATTAATTAGAGTTTCCTCTTTACTTTGAATTCTCTCTTTAATCTGAATTTCCTCTTTAGTGAGAATTTCCTCTTTTGGAAAGAATGAATTAAGATTTGGAAAAGAGTCCGTGGAGCTTCAATTTGATGCGAGGTAGGCTAGTGGTGTTCCCATAAACTTGTAAGAATCAAGAAACCGAATACGAGTTATAGGTTTTGTGAATATCATTTTTGTAAATGAAATATACTTTTGACTTGTGTTTGTTATGGCAGAAATATTCCCTGGTGTTTTTGAAAGTTCATTTATAAATAGATGTGTATCATAGTTGGTGCTATTGTGAAGAAAGACTGGAATAAAAGAAGGTAATTTATAATTAAGATTACAACAGGAATGAGCAGGGCCTCTATATTTACCAGTAAGATGACAATGATCCCTAACTTTAGACTCCTTAATTTCCCCCTCACAAATATGACAGATATTGTTCTTTCTAAATTCTAATTTTTCTTCTTTGGTTAATTTCATCGGTTCATTTGTTTCTTTCATTAATTTAGTGAGTCTTATACAATCCTTTTCTAATCGTTTTACAAACTCTTGTAAAGCTTTTTTTCCACGATAATGTTCAAGTTTGTTATACTTTTCTCCAACAGATGATTTGATATAATAACAGAAACCACAAGGAATATGTTTTTGATATTTATTTGTATATGATTCTTTTGGATTAGGAGAAGCAGTATTTATCTTTTTAAGGATACACTCAAAATCAGCGTATATCACAAATGGGTGCATGATAGATTTATTATAATCTTCAAAAGAAATCTTTTCACCAGGTTTAGGCATTGTAATTACAGCTGATTTATGATTACTACAATACTTTGAATGTTGTTCTAATCGTTCTTTTGTATGAAATGAATTAAGACATCGCTTACAAGGATATATTTTGTTTGCTGTTCTGAATACCTGAGAAGAGATTAATCTTGATAAATTATTGATGTATGTGTAATGTGAATTCTTTCCAACACTAAAATATAAAAGATCAATGTGTGTTTCTTCATTTTTATAGTTGTTTGAAATTTTTAATATTTGAACTTTGTTTGTATCCGTGAATCCATATACATTAATAGAAAGATTATTCTTTTTCTCAAATTTAGGAATATCTGTTAGTGGCATTGGGAATTTAAAATCTTTAATGTCCAAGGTATTCTCATATTTCATATATTGTTTTACTCTTTCTGAATTACATTTTGGTGGATGAAAGTGAGCAAGAACACACCAGAGAAAACATTTATTATCATTGTTCTTAATATTAACAACTGCCTTCTTTAGTTTTATTTCTTTTGGTAATTCAATATAAGAAGAAGCTTTAAGAGGGTTTGATTTTAGAATGTGTATATCCAAAAAGATGATTTTTTTAATATTGAATCCACTTCCTACCACTGTATTATCAACATCCTCCTCTTGTCTTGATAGTTCTTCATAAACCCCACTATTCAAAAAATCTTGAAATGATGTTATAAAATGAAGATCTGTTCTCATATAAGGAGTTTGTTCTTCATCTTGTCTTTTCATATTCATTTTCACTCCCATATAAAACTTTAAAGTTTTCATTTCTTTTAATGTCTTTTTAATAAATTTTTCAACATCGGGTTTCACTATTTCAATTGATTCAGCTATTGATGATGGACCGGGTTCTCCAAATTGAAAAATCCTTATTTTTATATGCCCTTTAAATGCCCCATCAGTGTTTTCAATATAATAGTCTCCCTTTCCTTTAAACTCATTTTTCTTGTGTTTTTGTGATTGAAGATGTTTATTATAACTACTCTTCAAAACATCCTTTGAACAGATATCACAATGTTTTCTTTCCAACTCAAGAGGAGATATTTTATGAAACAGATTAAATGTGTGTTTGTTGGTTCGGAGGTGTTTTCTATAATGTTTATATTCGTGATTACAAACATCGCAGTATGTTGTATTCACCATATTTATATAATAAATCTTTGCTTAAACTAAAATTTTCTTGATGAAAATTTCGTTTATTTTACAGGTGAATCTGTGCTTAAAACCATTTTATCCTCCAACTTTTTCACTTAATAAATACAATGTTTCAAGACACAAAAGACAAGTTTCAATCAATCTCTTCATTTGTTAAAGATACTGAGAAATATGTCAAGGATGTAAAATTGAACAAAGATAAATATAACAACTATTGGATAAAAACTATTATGGTAAATAATATGAGTTCTTCAATTTCCTTCAGTGGAAGGGCTTTTAGTATACCTGGTAGAACATCAATTAAAGTATCTCTAACAAAAGTTTCTCCTCTCCTTCTAGTAATATATTCAAAACTAGAAAAAGCAATGAAACAAGAAAAAGTATCAAAAACAAAAACCTTATGGATGAAGCTTTAGAAAGAAAAGATAAGACCATCTGTAATATGCAAGGAGAAATTTGTATTTTTTTCAACAACCCTAAAGATGTAAATCCTGATGAAATAAAGGATGTTAATATATCAGGTGAAATGACATTTCGTTCAATAGTAATTAACGATCATTTTAAAATTACCTTTAATATAAAAAATGTTGTCGTTGAATCTGATAATGAAAAAAAGTATATCGATATCGATGGTAATATACAACTGAAAGTATAGATGAATTTCAGTTTAAGTAAAGTTTTACTTTATAAATATGCTAGACTTTCCTGATTCTCCATATGACAAATTTGAGAATTGTCCTGCGTGTGAAAGACGGAGATTAAACACAGAGTCAAAAGCCTATAAACAATGTATATTCTGTGATTATCTTCTAATTAATGATAATAAAAAATATAAAAAGGAAAATAATTCTTTTAGATTTACACCAAAAATGAATTACTTTACAAGATTGATTAGAGAAATGAATGTAAAGTATGAGGGTGATAACACACCTTTCCTTACAAGGGAAGAAACTGAACATATAAGAGAAATGTTCAAAGGATTGTTGTTGTATATTATTCATGGATGTAATTTTCAGGGAAATATCAACACAAGATATTGTATAAATAAAATAATGGATTATCTTGAAATTAAACCTGAACTTAGGATAAAATATAGAGTTTCTAAAAAAGCCAATAATAAATTAAATAACCTGTTTTTCAAATATATAAATGAATGATTTTTTACCTATTTGGGAAAATAAGATAAAATTTAACAACCATAAAAATCTCCCAAATTCATTAAGATGTCTCATAGTTGGTTCAAGTGGATGTGGAAAAACCTGCTTACTTTTAAAAATGCTCCTCACTCCCAACTTTTTAGATTATGATAATTTAATAATTTTCACAAAGTCGAGTTTTCAACCAGAGTATCAACTACTCTCACAAGGTTTTAATGCTGGTCTTCAAAAAGAAGATATAATCGGTTTATTTAAACGTCAAAAAAACCTAAATGATTATAACATTAAAGATATAATTCAACTATTTTGTGATACACAGAGATGTAAAAAGAAATCAAATCCTATAACTTGTATTCTTAGTGATAATACGGATGATATACCGTCTCCCCAAGATTTGGATAAATCAAAAAAGAACCTCGTTATCTTTGATGATTGTGTTAATGAGAGAAACCAAACGGTAATGGACAGCTACTACACAAGAGGGAGACATTCTTCTTGTAATTGTATTTATCTTAGTCAATCGTACTTTCAACTTCCTCGTCATTCCATCAGAAACAATGCTAATACTTTTATTTTATTCAAGTTAAATTCAATAGATATCAATAATTTTTGGAGAGATAATTGTTCTACATTATGTCGTAAAAAGAAATTTGAGGATTACATGAAGCACACGACTGAAAAATATAAATATATTGTTGTGAAACAAGATGAGATATTAAGGGATATATTTTTTGTTTTATAAACAATTACATATATAAATGACAACTATTATTATAAATCTTGTGGGTAAATCTGCTTCTGGAAAAAACTTTCATAAATCAAGGTTCTTGTGTAGTACAAATGAGAATATTGTAAATTTACTTAAAAACACCCCGTGATACGCATTGTATCAACAACAACTAGAGCAATAAGACCTGGAGAAGTAAAAGGTGAAGATTATCACTATATTTCAGTGGAGGAACATATGCGATTGAGGAATGAAGGACAAATATTTGAGGAGGTTTCTCTTGGTACAACAAAATATTCACATTGTAAGAGTGAGTTAAGGAAACTAAAATCTGGTGGTGTTGGGATATTAGAAACTAATCCAGAAGGAACGAGACAAATTATTAAATATCTGAGCGGAGTGAAGATTTTATCATTCGGTTTTGATGTTGATGAAGAAACTCAACGCAAACGTATGAAAAGCAGAGATGCAAGTATTAGTGAAGAAGAAATTACAACTCGCATTAATGTTAATAAAGAATTTGATGAAATATTTAAAGAAAAGGATTTATTTGAACACATCTACTTGAATGATGAAGAAAAGGAAAATTTCCCTGTTGATCTTTACAATTCATTAAATTATATTTTACAATAAATAAATGGATGCAAAAGAAAGAGCAAGAAGATTTAAGGAACATCAGGAGTTGGTTTCAAAAGTTGTAAAACAGCAGGAAGACATAAAGAAGAAACGCAGACAGAAACTAAGTGCGAAGAAGCATTTGAAAGAAAACAAGAGAAATTTTTTAAACCACTTTTAAAAACTTCCCAAGAAAAAATGAAAGATGTTTCCACAGTTCCCACAGTAGAATATACTCCTAAAAAACTTCAAATGTTAAAAGATTTCAGTCAAATGACGGAGGAAGAATTAGAGCATTTAGGAGAATTAGAATATGATGATGAAGGTTTATTTCAACAACTGGAAGAGATTAATCAACCCCCTGATTATATTGTGAATGCTGTTCAAAACAATGAATATTCAGCGGATTCAAAAGCCAAAGCAGGACTCATTCCAACAGAACAACCAGCAATATTTCATCTTGTTCAAGAAAAGGTATTGATATTTAATGATGAATTAAGGTTCTTAGGTTCTGCTCAACCCCCTGTTAAACTAACTCCGAGATTAATGTTTCTTCTCACAAAAGATGGAAGACAAGGTTCAACTGTGAGGGATGAATCAAAGTATATTGATAAACCATTGAATATGGAAAATAATGATGATAGAGTATATATTGATCTGATGAACACTCTAAATTATAAGGTTATTCTTTCTGGTAAAAGTAGGAAGAATGAGAAGGAGAAACACATTATTCAGGCTTTAAGTATCCTTGGTTCAGGTGTTAGTTTTCTTCCAAATGACCCATCGGAATTAGTTAATAGACTGTTATTGTTGTTAGGCAGTCAGAAGGCTGGAAATAACAATTGTTTTAATGAAGCATCAGCCATTTTAGACCAGTTGATGAACATGAAAATAATTAATAAATATCAATATGAAGACATTTTATCTCATATTAAATAAGATGAGAAGCACAATCCTTAGTTTCAATTTCACAACAAGCAACCACACATCTTCATTCCCATACCCACTACAACTTGACACAACAAAAGAATATGAGGCATCTTTATTGTCCATGGAAACTTATAATACCTTATTTAATATAACCGAGAAAAATGACAAGTTTAGTTATAATCCGGGAAGTGGACACAAAACGATAACAGTCTCAATTCGGAGCATATGAGATTTCTCAAATATCTTCCGAAATTGCTCGTCTTATGAAAGAACAGGGTGATGAACCAAAAAATATTGTTATAAACATTCAAAAACATACTTCAAAATCAACGATTAAAGTTAAAAATAACTACAAGATTGATTTCACAATTGATAATTCATTTAGAGAGTTATTGGGTTTCTCCTCAAAAGAGATTGAAACTAATGGGACGTTTTACAGTGATAATGTCATTCAAATATCCTCAGGAATAAATTCGGTGTTAATTCACTGTGATTTGATTGATGGTGCTTATAATGATGGAAAAAAAACAAATACAATATTTTCATTCAGCGCATACTCAACCCCAATTGGTTATAAATTCAATATGGAACCCAAAAATTTGGTTTATCTACCTGTGTCAGGAAAAACCATACACAGAGTAAATTTTAGGATAACAGACCAAGATAATCGTGTGATTTCTTTTAATGGAGAAGTTATATCCATCAGAATTCACCTACGTGAAGTTTTCCAATAAATAAATACGATGGTTATTGTGAGGAAACACGAGTTGGGAAAATATAAAATAATTACAGGGGATGGGATGTTCCTTTCTCCATACTACAAGGGTGAAGGTATGTATCTTGGTAGAGGATACTATAAACCTAAGAGACCAAGGGGTGTTGGACATCAATTTAGAGGAGATGGGATAATTGATACTCTAATGGGTATTGGTTCAACTATTTTTAAACATAAAGATCTAATTGGTTCAACTGCTTCTGCTGTGGGAAATGTAGCAGGTGCTGTAAAGAGTATAAAAGATGCTCAGAAGGAATCTCATAAATTACAAGCAATAAAAGAAATTAAGAAAGGCAAAACTCAGTTGTCCCCCCAAGAACGACAGAAAATAATTCAAATACTTGGATCAGGGTTTCAAAAGTTTTAACATCTTTTTTCCTAAATAAATACAAGTATGGAAGCAATTGATAGTATCTATGATTTGGATGATACTATTATCTCAAACTCCACGAAAAAAGAAGATTACTTCAAGGTAAATGCAATAACTGGAACAGACTGGAATACGAATGGTACAAAAAGTTTTGAAATAAATAATCAACAAACCTATTTGAATCTCTCCGAAAGTTTCTTGTTGTGTAAATTTAAATTCACTAAAGCTGGGAATAACACAAACGCTACACTTGTAAATGATTTCTTCTGGAAAATGTTTGATAGTGTGCGTTTGTATATTGGAACACAAGAAGTTGAAGTGGTTGATTATGTCTCTGCTGTATCTGAAATGATGAAATTTACACTCTATACATTCAGTGATAGAATGGGAAAGGGGTCTGTCGAAGGTTTTATTCCTGATATGTCAACGGGAACAAACACAGACCCTGGATATATTCAAAGGAAAGGAGCGTATAATGATGATACAAAAGCAGAAAATAGTTTTACTGTGGCAGTTCCTCTTAAAGGTATATTTGGATTTTGTGATCATGATAAAGTTCTGTATGGTCTTAAAATTAGATTTCAACTACAAAGGAATGATAATGAAAATCGATTGCTTTTTGGTGTTGCTAGTGCTTTTGGTGATCAGAATAAATTTGTAATTGAGGAAATGAGTTGGTATATCAGTGAATATACTCCTAATCTTAAAACAGAAGAGATGTTGAATCGAAGACTTAACTCAAAGAAACCACTCAGTGTATCATACCTCAAAAGAAGATGTCAACACGTTAAACTCAACCAAACTACTTACACGTGGAATTTGGGTGTTCTGGAAGGAAAGCCACGATATCTGTGGATCATTTTTAAAAAGCCAGATGGTGATACTGCGACTGATAAGAATAATGCATTGAGTGATAATGCTAAGGTGAAACAACTTCGCGTTTCTCTAGATGGAACATTTTATCCACGAGATAGATTGGAAATTAATTGGGAAAAAAATGATTTTGCTGAAGCATACAAGTCTTACCAAAAGGTGTGTGAAAGTAATGGAAATAAAGAACCTATTTTGGATATGACAACATTTAAAAGTTTGTATACAATCTATGCGTTTGACCTGAGCGCTCAAAAGGAAACTATAAAGTCTAATCGAGTGGATACTTCCCTATACATTGAAAGAGGAGAGAGTGAAGAAGTTGATACATATTGTTTGCTTTTGGAAGAAACAGAATTGCAGATTAATACAGATAATGGTGTGATGATTAGTCTCACATAATTTTTTGTTAAATAAATGAGTGGCAAAGTACCAACTGGGGTATATGTCAATCAAATCAATCTTCATGAACTATCATCTTGTGTTCAAAATCAAAAGCCTTGTACGATTAACGTTAATACAATTCAGAGAAAAGGAGCAGTAAGAATTGATGTTTTGCTCACAAGAGAACAGGTTAAAATCTTGAATGACACTGGCTCACTTAAAATTAAAATGACAAAACCAATGTTGAAAAAATATTCAATAAGAGAGACGAGTGGAGGATTTCTCCCATTTCTAATTCCTTTATTTGCTGGTTTAAGTGCGGTTGGAGCATTGACGGGTGGTATTTCAACAGCGGTGAAAACTGCCAACGAAAGGAAGGCTCAACTCCAGGCTCAAAAATAATTGGAAAGACATAACAAAGAGTTGGAGAAACAAATTAGTGGAAGTGGCGTAATTGTAGATTTTGCTGAAAAACTTGAAGGTCTGCCTGATAAAGCGAGATTGTTAGTTGGAGATATGCTTTCTTCTATAGCACAAGCAGGTGTAAAATTAACGAAAAGAGGTAATGGATTATATCTTTCTAATAAATAAATGAGCATTGATGAGTGGTTGAAAGAATTTGGAAAGAATACAACATCAAATTTGCAACTTGTTAAATATTGTAAGAAATTAAAAATTCATAATGTGGTTATTTGTATGAGAGATGAATTAACAAATGTGCCGAAACATACAAAGAATATTATTATGAACTTAGAAGATAATAATGGGAATGGTTCTCATTGGGTTTGTATTTTTAATAGTCAAGACAAATATTATTTTGATAGTTTTGGTCTTCCACCACCTGTTGAAGTCATAAAATTCTTACAGAATGGTGTTTATCAAACATTTCAAGTCCAAGAATTAAATTCCAAGTGTTGTGGTCAATTATGTCTATATGTGTTATTTCAACTCAACAAAAATAAAAAATTTTATGATGTTATTTTTAATCTAATATAAATGACTTATGTTGGTAAAGATGGTTCTATCTTTGGTGTATCTCAAGAACTGGATATTGATTTATCAAATTATTACACAAAGGCACAGGCTGAACGACATAAATATAATATAACCAAAAATATTAACATGAAAAATGCTTATAAATTAAAAAATTATCCAAGCCCGACTGACGCGAATGACTTGGTGAGATTAAGCGATTTATCACAATATATATCCTTCAATAAAACGGCTGTGTATTCCAAAGATACAGAAGTGTTGATATTATCTCCAGGTCATACAGAATTCACAGTTCGAATTAAAATAAATTTTTATAAAGAAGGGCGTATCGTTTGCATGAGAATAGAACAATGGGGGTATGATATGAATGATTTAGGGTATAATTGGTCATTTAAAATTAACCTTGAAGACCTGGAACAATTAAATCAGTCTCGTAAGGAAGAATATTATCCACTTGGTATCGAGAATGAGTTTTGTGGAGCCACGATTAGTAAACAACAAATAAAAGAATTTAATAAAGGTAAATATAATAATGGTTTTGCCCTTGTTTATCTCATGAAAACAGAAAAAAACATGATTATATATAATAAGTAAGGAAATACAAAATGATTTAACTATGGGAAGATGGGGAGGTGTTTCGTGCCATAATATTATTCTAACATATATTTCGAATACATAAATGACAGCAAGAAGGCTTCAAGAAAATTATCATTTCTGTGTCCAAGCATACCTTCAAGAAAAGGGTATTCGGTATTTTAATAAATATGTTCTACAACATAAGAATGAGGTATTTTCAATAAAAGATTGGCATTATGCTGATGTTGATAAACCGACAACTTTAGATTTAATTAGAATGTTAAATAATGAAAAAATTATAAAGTTAAGAAAAGGTAAGGCTCTTTTCGAAATTCAAAAGAAATTTTATTGGTTTCCTGTTGTAAAAAAAAATTATTTTGGATACAGGAATAACAAGAAATCCTGATGAATATATGTATAATATTCTATGGGGTGTAAGCGATTCAAGGATAGTAAGGGATGAGGAAGGAGTTGAAGAAGAGAGGGAAGAGGAGGAAAAGGAGAAGGAGGACAGGGAGAAGAAAGAGAAGGAGGAAAAGGAGAAGAGAGAGAGGGAGGAAAGAGAGAGAATAAATAAATATCAAAATATGGAAACCAGTGAGATTCAAAAAAGAATAGGGGTATTACAGAAAATAACTCAACCCACCGAGGAGGAATACAAAGAATTAACAAGTCTATTTGCAATACTTTCGACAAGACTATTAAAATCCATATCTTATCGATTTTAATTCAAGTTTTTCATTTTTTTTTTTCTTAAATAAATGGAGGAGAGAGTGAAGGCATTTCTAAGGATTCTTTATGTTTTAAAAATTAAGATTCAAATGTGCATGTTGGAAACTAAAAAGGTTTTTGCACTCTGCAGGAATTTTTCTCATAAATAAATGAGTTATTGTCTCAAATGTAAAAAGAAAACTAATACGAAAAATATTTCATATATTAAAAGTAAAAATAACAGGGTTATTCAAAAAGGTATATGTTCGGTGTGTGGTTCAAAAAAAAATCAATTTATCTCCAAACACAAACTCGGAGGAGATATACAAAAGTTTTTATCAGGAAGTAAATTTACAACTCCTGGAATACCAGGGGAATTACATCTACCAGGGTATTCTTTCTGTGGTCCAGGCACAAACTTGGATAAAAGATTAGATGAGGCAGACAATCCTAAATCCTGGAGTCAGCCTATCAATAGAGTTGATGAAGTGTGCATGAGACACGATATTGATTATGGGAATACCACAACGTTGGAAGAAAAGCATGAAGCCGATCGAGAAATGTTGTATAATTTGTCTCTGATACAAAATCCAACCTTGAGAGAAAAAGTTGATCGGTTCATTGGGAAGAAGATGATCAGTGCTAAATTGAAACTTGGACTTGGAAATTCAAAAAACTTATAGGCTCTAATGATGCCATTAAGACTGAAGAGCAATTAGCTGATGAATTACATAAACCAATATTCACAAAGTTTCAGAGAAGGAAAGTTTATTCCAAGGAAGTTGATTATATCTGGTCTGCTGATTTGGTTGAACTCAATAATGATAAGGGGTACAAGTATGCTTTAACCGTTATTGATTTGAGGAGTAGATATGCGTGGGTTGTCCCTTTAAAAAACAAAACAGGTAATACTCTTATGTTAGCTTTTCAACAGATATTTAATAAAAGTAAGAGAAAACCTAAAAAATTGTGGACTGATGAGGGTAGAGAGTTTTATAACAAGACATTTATGAATTTTCTAAAAAATAACAGTATTACATTATACAGTACCTTTAATGAAGGGAAGGCAGTTGTTGTTGAACGTTTTAATCGTACCTTAAAAGAGAGACTATATAAAAAATTCACACAACTCGGTTCACAACAATGGTCATCTTTTATTCAGGATATTGTGGATAAGTATAATGACACGATTCACACGTCAACAAATATGAAACCATCAGAAACATTTACAAAATTAAAATATGAAAAAGAGATTAATGTCAGAAAACCTAAGTTCAAAGTTGGTGATATCGTAAGAATATATAGGTGGAAATCTCATTTTGAAAAGGGTTTTACTGAACGATGGACGAAAGAACTTTTTAAAATTGTTGATGTAATAGATACGGTTCCTTGGACTTATAAAATATATGATTTGGAAGGGGAAGAGATTTTAGGTTAATTTTATTCACAGGAATTACAAAAGACAAAACTAAGCAGATAATATCCATGGGAGCAATGGGTTGTCCCTTCACTCCCTCCGACTATACACCTTTGTGGACACTAGAGGAACAAGTCCGAGGTGTATTACAGTATATAATGTGTGTCAAGGGGGACGTTCTTAGATCTGTGAACCCCAAACACAGAATCCTCAACTGAATAGTCAAGGCTTAACTTTTGTTTGTTGGTGTGTGTGTGTGTGTGTGTGTGTGTGTGTGTGTGTGTGTGTGTGTGTGTGTGTGTGTGTGTGTGTGTGTGTGTGTGTGTGTGTGTGTGTGTGTGTCAAGGGGGACGTTCTTAGATCTGTGAACCCCAAACACAGAATCCTCAACTGAATAGTCAAGGCTTAACTTTTGTTTGTTGATGTGTGTGTGCGTGTGTGTGTGTCAAGGGGGACGTTCTTAGATCTGTGAACCCCAAACACAGAATCCTCAACTGAATAGTCAAGGCTTAACTTTTTTTTGTTGGTGTGTGTGTGTGTGTGTGTGTGTGTGTGTGTGTGTGTGTGTGTGTGTGTGTGTGTGTGTGTGTGTGTGTGTGTCCCAACCCTCACATTCAAAATCTCAACCCCAACTCAATCCTCGCCCAACACAATGTCTTTTTCAAAATGAGATTTCCACCTATATATATATTTTTTACGTTTTTTTTTTTTTCTCTTCTTCCAATTCTGTCTTTTAAGGCTTTCAGGTTTGATGACGTAGAAAGGGGGAGTAAGCCTGCACTTTCTTCCCAGAACGAACAATGTATATTTTTTATGTTTTTTTCTCTTCTTCCAATTCTGTCTTTTAAGGCTTTCAGGTTTGATGACGTAGAAAGGGGGAGTAAGCCTGCACTTTCTTCCCAGAATGAACAATGTATATTTTTTATGTGTTTTTTCTCTTCTTCCAATTCTGTCTTTTAAAGCTTTCAGGTTTGATGACGTAGAAAGAGGGAATAAGAACTTTCTTGATAGGTTTAGATCCCAAAGAGTGGTAGCATTTCAAGTCTTCAAAATAAACCCAACTTTCCAAGTCTCCAAGGTATAACCACATTCCTGTTGAGTTTCCAAGATATGTATCACATTGTGAGTTATCAAGCCAGAACCCACATTTCAAGTCTCCAAAAATATAACCATCTATCCAAGACTCCAAGGTAGAATCACAATTTCCAGAAATATAGTGGGTTTCAGTGATAGATCTCACATAGTATAACTGTGGATCATCAAGGAAATCTCCATTTTTCCAATTTTTATGGGTTTCAGTGATAGATCTCACATAGTATAACTGTGGATCATCAAGGAAATCTCCATTTTTCCAATTTTTATGGGTTTCAGTGATAGATCTCACATAGTATAACTGTGGATCATCAAGGAAAACTCCATTTTTCAAAATGTCTGAAAATTGTGAGTCTCCAAGGTAAAACTTGTATTCTGGCTCATCAAGGTATAACTTGTTCAGGGGGTATTGTCTTGATAACTCACAATGAGTACTATTGTTGCAAAACTCTTTTTCAGGACTTTGCTGGCCTCCAAGGTATAACTCTTTGGTTGGATCATCAAGGACGAACTCGTTCTGTGGGTCTTGGTCGCTCATAAGGTCTTCAACCAAGTCAACAATTTCGCTCCAAGTTGTAGCAAAAGCAGTATTTTCATTTTGTATTTCAGATACAATTTCCTGTGAGAGAAAATAATAATGTATTAATTAAGTTATTTAATTATTAAATGAGTATGCTTCAATCAAAGTTTGAAAATAGGAAAATAAAAATCTTACCTCAATGGATAAGAGGTTTGAATCCAGTTCATCAACTTGAAGGTTTAGTTCCATACAAGTCAGAGAGTTCCAAGGAACCCCAAAGTCATCCCACTCAAGGTCTTGGTCGCTCATAAGGTCTTCAACCAAGCCAACAATTTCCCCCCAAGTTGTAGCAAAAGCAGTATTTTCATTTTGTATTTCAGATACAATTTCCTGTGAGAGAAAATAATAATGTATTAATTAAGTTATTTAATTATTAAACGAGTCGATGTTTAAAAGGAAAAACTTTAGAAAAGTGGGCGTGGCTTAGAAAAAATACCTTACAAAAAGTGGGTGGAGCTTAGCAAAAGTGGGCGGGGCTTATTGAATACCTTGTGGAAAGTGGGCGGGGCTTAGCAAAAGTGGGCGGGGCTTAAAGAAAAGTGGGCGTGGCTTATTGAATACCTTGTGGAAAGTGGGCGGGGCTTAGCAAAAGTGGGCGGGCTTAAAGAAAAGTGGGCGGGGCTTAACAAAAAAATAACCTGTGGCTCAGGAGGTGGTCAAACAAGAGCATTAAGAGAAGTTTTTCATTTCGTAATGGCACAAAAGGGGTATCTTAAAAAATATAAAGATTCAAATGTTTTGTTTTTCAATATTTTAGATGGGGATTATTGTGCAAAGAAAATTAAACTATTGAAGGAATTTGAGAATGAACAAATGTTTATAGGTTCAATGAGTGAGCTAAACAATATGCATCGGTTATTTGATAAAGAGTGTCCCGAGGCTTAGACGTTTCAGATATTTCTTTAGAATCACCTTTAACAAATCTTTATCTTGTTGTATGGGTTATTTGAATAGAGAGCCCCTAGGTTAAAAGGGGAGACAAATAAATATACCTTGGGATAAAAAGGGGATTTATTTTTAGGGAAAAAAAAAGGGAATCGCTGAAAATCCCCCATTCATTTACATGGGGAAAAGTGAGCCAGAATCAGTATATTCACCCTACTCACGTGTGATCTGTGGTGCCATTTAGGGGGTTAGGTTTTATTTATTTATTATTTCCCTGGACAGAAGTTTGCGTGGCCCCATTGCCCTCTTTGTGTCTGTTGATTTGCATGGTTTGTTCCAAACTACTCATCCCATCTACCTTCTTCCCCATGTTCATTATAAACTAGAAGTTTCTCGGTAAAGCGCATTCCTCCACCACGTAATGCCTGCTCCACGAGAACTTATCGGGCCAATACATTTTTGAACTAGAATGGCACTCGGTGGAGCGCATTCCTCCGCCACGTAATGCTTGATCCACGAGAGCATATCAAGCCCAATACATTTTTGAAATAACATGCTATGCAGTACTATATCGTTTTTGGCCCTATCTTTCAATGGTGAAGAATCACTTTAAAAATTAAAAATTCTCATATCCAGATCCGGATTCGGATCTTCACCAAAATTGAAGTCACTCTTCCTTGTCACACACCAACATGTACACCAACTTTTATCCGAATCCGTCCACAACTTTTTGAGATATTGTGCTATATATTGTTTTTGGCCCGATCTCTCGATGGTGAAAAATCACTTAAAAATTCTAGTAGTCGGATCCTGATCCAGATCTTCACTAAAATCTAATCAGTTCGTCCTTGTCACACACTGAACCTGTCCACAAAATTTCATGCCGATCCGTCGACAACTTTTTGAGATATCCTGCTTACAAACAAACAGACAGAGAGTTGTGAAAACATAACCTCCTTCACCTTCGGTGGCGGAGGTAAATATCATGCTCTATATCGTTTTTGGCCCTATCTCTCAATGGTGAAGAATCGCTTTGAAAATTAAATAACTCTCGCATCCAGATCCGGATTTGGATCTTCCCTAAAATCGAATCAATTCGTCAAAAAAATCAATTCGTTTGAATCAATTCGTTCAATTCACCAAAATTGAAGTAACTCTTCCTTGTCACACACCCAACCTGTCCACCAAGTTCCATCCGAATCCGTCCATAACGTTTTGAGATATCGTGCTATATATTAGTTTAGCCCCATCTTTCAATAGTGAAGAATCTCTGAAAAAATTTGAGTCATTGGATCCAGATCTTCACCAAAATCTAATCAGTTCATCGTAGTCACCCATCCTGCCCACTAAGTTTCATGCAGATCCGGTCACAACTTTTTTTTAGATATCTTGCACACAGACAAACAAACAAACAGACAGAGAGGGGGTGAAAACATAACCTCCTTCACCTTCAGTGGTGAAGGTAATAAACCTTTTAAAATGTAAAAGAACTGAATGCAGTAAGAGACCATTTCAGCCATTCTCTGGGATGAAAGATCCCAGTGCTAGAGGCATAATCACATCCATGAGCCTCAAACGTGACAATAGTTTGTCTGTTTATATTCTTAGTCCCGTCTTTCTCAGTGAGCCCGAATCATAACTGTGGGTCAAAGATATGAACTACATTTGACAAACTACAACACTTTTGAACAGGGGTTATTCCAGGAACAGGATGCAAGTGGGAGTGAAGACCCATGTGGGGCTATCTCATTGGCTATCACCAAGCAATCAAATTTGTTTCTGTTCCAGTCAACCGTGTCCCTGTTCCAATCAAACTTTGCATTCAATAAAGGTCATGGGTGCTCAGAGGAGAGCATCGATGACCAAAAACAAAAGATGGACTTAAGAATGCACCATCATTTTTTTGAGAAAGGAGGCTGATTGAAGAGTTCATTCTCAAAATTTGCAAAATTGTTTTCTGGCATAACTCAGCCAGAAATGGACTTTTTGCAATCTTTACATCATTAAAGTTACCCACAGCTCAGTTTGCTTTCCAGGTTGAGAAATTAAGCTGCGTGACCACAACTATATCTCCATTAGAGTTAGTGACCCAGAGTCTCGAGTCCAGAGAGGAGAGCTGCAGACAGGATGGGATAAACCGATGCATAAGAGAAAGTTGGCTTTGGTGAAAGTATTTCGAGAAGGAATCAATATCAGGTGCCGTAAATATGGTGTTTCAATCCATTTGGGAGAAGGCAGTTTCAAGTCCATGGCAGTTGGCCTGTTCAAACAGCCATAATCTGCAAAGTTGAGGTTGCTCCCTTGGAATTGCCAGAGGGATATGGGCCTTGACAAGAACGTGGTCAGAAGAGCCAAGAAGGGGAGACGAAGAACAGGAATAATTGGAGGGAAAGTCCTTACCAGGTCCATGAGGGAGGATGTACAAGTTGTAGAAATCTGGGCTGTGAAGTTTATAGATTGGGTCAAACCCACAGATTTGCAGAAACCCTTTGGTGACGACCTTCCTCAGATGTGGTGACCAAAACTGAACACAGTATGAGTGAGGCTTCACTGAATTTCTACACAGTTTTAACACACTACCTATTTTGATTTATAATTTATCCCCCCGATGAATACAACCTAAACCCTGTTAGCTTTAGCTGTGCCTGCCAGCTACCTAGCACTGTGTTGTCTGCTTACCCCCATATGTATTACCATCCCCAGATCCTTCTCCTGTGTGACATGCTCCAAGATTGCCCCTTGCATCATGGAATCTCTATTTTTTATTATTCTTACCCATCCCCAGCACATTACATTTCTTTATGTGAAACTGTATCTGCCAATGTATTAAAGTATGTCGACTTTCCTGAATCTAAAAACCCCCCACATTTTCCCTCTGTGAGCCTGGTGTTGGCTTAGTGGTTAGGGTGGTGGCTTGGGATCCCAGGGTCCTGAGTTCAAGCCCCATTGGCAGCTGAATTAACACCAGGGGGTTGACTCAGCCTGTCATCCTTCCGAGGTCGTCGAAATGAGTACCAGTGTACTGGTCCCGGTGTATGCCCCGGTTAGAATAGGTGTACCATATCCCTGTGTGTCGTAAGAGGCGACCAGGGTTGGCGTCAGGAAGGGCATCCGGCCATAAAACATTGCCTCAAGAAAAAGCCCAACCCCTGCACAGCAGGGAAAAATGGCTGTAAAAACGGTCATTTTTTTATTTATTTTCCCTCTGTGCTATCTACCTTCAAGCTTTGTATTATCTGCAAATCTGAAAATGCCAATTCTTCACCCCTTTGTCCAAATAATTGCTGTAAATTATAAATAACTAGAGTTCATAGAACACGATACCCCGCACAGTGTTTACGTTTTTACAGGAGGACCCTTGCCATTCACGGGAGTTACATTTTTGAAAATCCCTGTGAACTGCAAATCCACAAATTTAGGGGGCAGTGGGGAAAATACTGTAGGATTGGGAACTTCAACTTTAAAATTTGTCCAAACTGTGCCCTTAATTAACATATTTGTGCATTGTTTTTGTGGTGTTTATTTTTATGAATAAAAGAGTTATTATTAACAACATAAAATAAAGTATTATTTTCCTCTATTAACAACATAAAATAAATTCTTATTTTCCTCTATTATCAACGTAAAATATAATTTATTTTCTTCAGTTATTAACTCTCGAGAACCCAGGTTACCTTCCAGGCATTCCTTTAAAGATCCCTTTGAAGATATGTGACATATTTCACCTGCGGTTCTAGAGGGTTAAGATTATGAAAGTTATCTTTGACGATCATGATGATAAACCTGACCCAATAATGCAATGGTGATGGCGATGTTGATGATGATGGTGATGATAAAGACGAGCTTATAGAGATGATGGTGATGATTATGTTGGAGGGGGTTATTGTGTTGACGGCCCATGTTAGTTCGGTGAATAAATGTGGGAAATAGATTGCCAATCCGAGATTATTTGAGCACATTTGACTGCAAGCCACAAACATTGCCTCAATAAATTTATTATGATAGAGCGAGTCCATGAAGCAGAAACCCATGACCGGCAAGGGCCTCCTGCACTTCATTTTTTTTTATAAAATAATGATTTTAACAGATCGTTAAAACAAAATACCGAAGTTTAGCACTTCTGATGCAGTCTTGTTCACCAACCACCCTTATGTATGAAAATAAGATGAAGTTGAGTTGCAGTTTCGGAGATGGGGCTTTTATTGATCGCGATATTGCTATTACGACAGCCTCTTCTTCACCCTGATACACATGACATGCCCTCTAATACTATATACCGATAATATATTGCATGGTTCTTGAAAGTATTATGGAGGTGAGTTGTGTTCTACAGTCTTCAAGTGTATAATTCGATGTAAATAAAGGTATAAAGAGGTTTAAAGGTGTATAAATAACCCCACCCTATCTAAAATGTTACATTAGTTACTAGCAAATACCACCCGTCACTTCACTGATGGGAATACTATGGGTGGGGTTAAAGGGAGGAGGGGAGAGAGGGGTGGGGAGCGAGGAGGGATTGGGGAAGGGAAGACGCAAGGTGAAAGGAAGGAAAGCCAGACATGTGGTGGAGCGTTAATTACGATTCATTCTGTTTCATCAAAATGATTCTGCATTGAATAACAGTAAAGATGGAAACTAAATAATGTCTGAAATCCATTTTCTACCAGATATACTATAAACACAGCCCTGAAACAAGAGGGGGAGCACTCGGGAGAGTGCAAAACCTCCGCCGCCAATACTGCTGGGTCACTCAAGTGAACCTTATATCTTATTCATTAAATATGATGTCAACAGTGCTGACAGAGTTCTAGTTCTTTTCTCCAACATTTTTTTTTTGGGGGGGGGGGGTGGTTGGAAATCACTTAAAACATGTAGAAATGCAAAAAATGAAATCGAAATTTTGTTGAAAAAAAAGTTGCAAAAATTTTTTTTTCCCTCTAACAATTTTTTTGGGGAGGGGTTGGAAATCACTTAAAACATGTAGAAATGCAAAAAAAAAATTTTCTCTAATAATTTTTTTTGGGGGGGGTTGGAAATCACTTAAAACATGTAGAAATGCCAAAAAAAAAAATTTTCTCTAACAATTTTTTTTTGGGGGGGGACCAAGTCCAAAATCTAATGGCATGATCCTTGGACCATACCTCACCCCCCCACCATGTTTCGTCGAAATCAGTCGAGGAGTTTTTCCGTAGTACTGTTCACAAACAAACAAACAAATAAAAAAACCAATGTCACCCCCAGAGTGACCAGTATCTTGCCAAAATGTGAACATGAGTGACTTATTTATTCGATTAAAGTTACTCAAAAAATAAGGGTTTCGTCGACCTTGATGCTTGACCTTTTTGTGACCTTGACCTTTATATTTTCGTACGGTTAATGGTATCTCTGCAGGACCGTTGTACATGAAATATCAAGAGATTTTGATGAAAACTGAGGAAATAAAATTTTCATGAAAAATCCGTTTTTCATCATGACGTCATCAAATGACGTCATAGCGTCAAACTTTTGACAGATCTGGAAAGCACTTATCAAGCGCTTTCATATGAGGTATTACTCGATATGGTATCTAAGATTTCAAAATTTGACCTTGGGGTCAAAAACTTTCGACCTCCAGCGCTAACCATGAAGGTCAAGGCCGATCGCCACCAAAAATTAATCAGCTGAGCGCCAGACCATGAACTATATTCCCATGAAGTTTGAAGACGATCTGATTAAAATTACTCAAAAAATAAGGGTTTCGTCGACTCCCCTGATTTGCGACAAAGTGACCTTGACCTTTGACCTTGACATTGAAAATTTTATGCGCTGAAAGGGACCTCTATAGGACTCTGGTATGCGAAGTTACAACAATTTCCAGTGATAACTGTGCTCTGCAGAATTTTTTATACGTGATTACAGACAAACAAACACAAAAAAACATACAAGCTGACTAACATATCTTACAAAAACTTCGTTTTGGCAAGATAACAAACAGAAAGGGGTGAAAACAGTAACCTCCGATCTTCGATGGCAGAGGTTAACAAACACTGCTCAGACACATCCAAAGACAAACTCCCTTCTGGACACGTCCAGAGATAAACTTTCGTCCGGACATAAATATTGCCCAGACATGTTCGGAGACAAACACCACCTGGACGCGTCCAGAGACAAACACCACCTGGACGTGGCTGGAGACAAACACTGCCCGGACGCATCTTGAGCCAAGCTGGCCAGAGACAAACACTACTCGGACAAGTCTGGAGACAATCTCCCATCCGGATATAAACACTGCCCGTACATGTCTGGAGACAAACACCGTCCAGACATAACCACCGTCCGGATATGGCCAGAGACGGACAGCGAGAGTTTAGGGAGAGTGAGAGAGGTGTTGGAGGAGGGTGCTGCACTGTATTTGAAGGGGGTCGAGCAAGGATGGGAGAGAGAGAGAGAGAGATAGAGATAGAGATAGAGATATAGATATTATGGAAGGGGAGTTAGCAGAGAGAATATGTCGTGATTTATGAACAAAACACACACACGCACACGCACACGCACACGCACACGCACACGCACACGCACACGCACACGCACACGCACACACACACACACACACACACACACACACACACACACACTTGTGCTTGGCTGATATCGGCAGTTTTTCGGGAATCGGCAGGTTGGAGTCAGTAGTCAGTGTAATTATTGACTTCAGTATCTACTGTATACAACCCAAAAACCTTGAGTTGCTTTCACTAAAAAACAACATTGTATTTGTATAAATGTTTCAGGAATATGTTTACAATAAACAATATAAACCTTAATATTTATAAAGAGTGGCATGTGAAGGGTAGTAAAAATAATTTGGCTCGGTAATTTAGAAAACATGTTCATATGACAAAGGGCATGGGAATCGAGTGTTATTTCACAACTCACTCAGGATGACAGAGCAGGAACCACTCGCTCAGGATGGTAGAGCATGAACCACACTCAGGATGATGGAGCATGAACCACTTTCTCAGGACGACAGAGCACGAACCACTCGCTCAGGATGACGGAGCACGAACCACTCGCTCGGGATGAATGAGCGCGAACCACTCACTCGGGACAAAGGAGCGCGAACCACTCACTCGGGACGACGGAGTGCAAACCACTCACTCAGTACGAAGGAGCGCAAACCCCTCGCATGGGATGACGGAACACGCACCACTCGCTCGGGGCAAAGGAGCACGCACCACTCGCTCGGGGCGAAGGAGCGCACAACACTCACTCGGGGTGACTGAGCACTCACCACTCGTTCAGGACGACGGAGCACGTAACACTCGTTTGGGACGATGGAGCGCAAACCACTCGTTCGTATGACAGAGTGCAAACCACTCGCTTGAGACGATGGAACATGCACCACTCGCTTGGGGCGACGGAGCACGAACCACTCACTTGGGGCGACGAAGCACGAACCACTTGCTCGGTGCTATGGAGCGCTTAGCACTCGTTTGGGACGATGGAGCGCGTAACGCTCGTTCGGGACGACGGAGCGCGTAACACTCGTTCGGGATGACGGAGCGTGAACAACTCACTCGGGGTGACGGAACACGCGCCGCTCGCCCGGGGCGACGGAGCACGCGCCGCTCGCCCGGGGCGACGGAGCACGCGCCGCTCGCCCGGGGCGACGGAGCACGCGCCGCTCGCCCGAGGCGACGGAGCACGCGCCGCTCGCCCGGGACGATGGAGCGTGTAACACTCGTTTGGGAGGACGGGGCATGAAGCACTCACTCAGGACAATGGAGCACGCATCACTCACTTGGGGCGATGGAGCACGCGCCCCTCGTGAAGCACATGCCACTCGCCTGGGGCGACGGAGCACACGCCACTTGCCCGGGGCGACGGAGCACACGCCACTTGCCCGGGGAAACGGAGCGCGCCACTCGCCAGGGGCGACGGAGCGTGCGCCACTCGCTCGGGACGATGGAGGAGGCGTACCTATTTGGAAAATTTAATGTAAATCAGACTCACGGTTGCTGAGAAAATGAATTTTGAAAATGCAGACATGTACATACGCACGTATATACAGCACACCTCCAACATGACCGATGGCTTAACCCCGCTTTTCGCTTCGCAAGCGCAGGGTAATTACCGTGTGTCAATAGTGTGTACATCATTCATACATGAATACGTAATGGACCATTACGTATTTTTGGAACCTCCATAAAAAAAAAATATATATATATATATATATATATATATATATATATATATATATATATATATATATATATATATATATGTAGTGTTTTTACCCTGATATACCAGTATGAGCCCACCAATGTTTTGGTGTTGTAAAAAGTCGATACTGATAGAGCCTATGTCTGTCTATGTGTTTGTCTATCTTCTGTTTGTGGTGGCCGCTTCCCACACTGCGCTTGAAAAGCTGCACATGCAGGCAAAGCTCAACATTCACTTTTCAAATGATGGGAGAACAGGCATGAATTAGATATCTGTGATCACAAAGCGATCACCAAGGGTAGGCCTCCACCGACTTAGCCTTGGGGATCGCTCCTGGCTTACCTTTGGCACACGATCCAATATTGGCCATTTTTTTTTTCGGACCACTACATAACCTTGATCTTCAACATTTCAGAATGGAGCATAAATTAATAAAATGTATCCCCATCTACAATCTATCCATAAAACTCAACATCATGAAAACTGGAGGAAAATTATTCAAGTTGTGATCAAAAAGATGTTTTTTTGTTTATTAATCAACAATCCGAAAATGTAGGTCAACGACACAAATCAAATATCAGGTGCACAACTTCAGTGCAGGTACATTATTATGATGCAAGAATATTCTGGAAGGCCAAGAGGTCTTTGATATTCCACATTGGCAAAATTGAGTGACGACAAAAAACACATTTGTTTTATTTTCAGACCGTTGTTTCACCTTGACTGAACTCGGAGGGGTATGATGTAGATTGTAGATGAAGTGTAAATGTGCTATGCTCTAGGCTATCTAGGGAGGGCAATTTGCTTCTGATCAGCCAAACATTCACTTTTTGGTGAAAAAAATGTTAAAATGTCTATAATTAGGTCATGGCCTTTACAATTAGGTTCAGGTCAAATAAAATTATGTCAACCCTTCATACATTGTATTCCCATTATCGATGCAAAATTTCATTCTGAAAGTCCGAGCTGGCTCTGAGATACAGCTCGGAAATTGGCAGGAAAAGGGGAGAAAAAAAAACATAAATGGTGATTTTGTATTCCTAGTGGTGTAAGACGTTGACATTTAACCCGGAGGGGTATGATGTAAATTGTAAACTAACCATAAATGCGCCTTACGCTAGGCTCTCTATGAAGGGAAATTTCATTCTGATTGGCCAAACCTTAGTCGAGTTTTGGTGAATAATATTAAAATGTCTATAATTAGGTCAAGGTTCAAAAAACTTGTAAACTCCGCATATATTCTATTCACATTATTTATGCAAAATTTAATTTTAAAAGTCCCAGCCGGCTCTGATATACAGCTCGGAAATTGGGAGTGCAGGAAGAAAAAAAAATGGAAATAAAAAATAAATGGTGGTTTAGTGCTCCTGGAGGTCGAAGAAACACTGGGGTACCATTAATAATTGGGGGCACTAATTGTAGAAACAAACTCTACAACAGCTATAAGCCTCCCCCAATCCTCCAGAGGGAGGCTAAATCATGGTGATGCCAAATTTTATTTTGCAAGCAGAATAGTCTACTCTTTTTAGACAAAGCCAATCTCCACAACCTGATGTTGCACCACCATTTTGTGGTGGGTGGTATAAGTAGCTCAGAGCTTTGGCCCTGAGTGAAACTAAGAGTTCAACATAATTAACCATTTTAAAGTCCATTAAATAATTTAAATTGATAGATTAAATTAAACTTTTCCATCGCTGGGCCAGATACTTTTGCTTGCTTTTCCAATTATTGGGGATGGATATTTTTGCTCGTACTATACGAGAAAACTGCACTTAATTTGGTGTGTGTTGAAGCAAAATAACTGTTTAATAATGCTGCCATCTCACTTTCATTACCAACCAATCTTTCCATGCTATTCCTCAATGGGCTCAACCTTCAATGGTCTAAAGAAGTTCAAAACCTTTTACCTCTGATGGACTGAAAGAATGCCTTACTATTATGTTAATATTCTTGGCCATATTCTCCTTGTACTCAACCTGAGCAGCAAGTAGTGTTATAGTGACGAGAACCAGAAGAAAAGTAGCAACTTGGCCGTCAAATTAAAGAGCAATGTGGTTACTGTTAAAAACAACGAGTAAAGCATGAATGTCGTCACAAATGATAGAAACGGCAGATTTATACAAACTGAATTGCAGCATCAACAAGGGCAACATCGAAAGCAAAGGCAGAAGCATGAAGTATCACAACATGTAGAGTTAAGAACAAGGGTATGGAGGAAATAATATAACTGAGCATCTCGAGAAATGGAGAAAGTGCTGGGAGATTATGAGTATGAAGATCAGTAGACCAAAGACTCAATATATGGATCGTTTGTTTGACCCTCAGGAAGAGAATCGGGGTGAAGGTGTAAAGATTATGGGTGAAGATCTGGAGAAAGTGAGGAGCTTCAAGTATCTGGGGTCAGTGATGGCAGAAAATGCAAATGGAGATTAAATAATAGATTTGTTCTGGTTGGAATAATTGGAGGAAGGGCAGTGGAGTGTTGTGTGATGTAAAAGTATCACTGAAACTGAAAGAAAGAATTTACAAGACAGTTGTGAGACTGGCTTTGTTACATAGTGCAGAAACTTGGGCAACATCAAATAAAGAGGAACAGAATTGGGATGAAACTGAGATGTTTATGCTAAGATGGATGTGTGGAGTGACAAGAAAATATCAGAAACCCAGCTCATCAGGGGGTCAGTGAAGATTGTGGAAGCATGGAAGAAAGTAGCTGAGAAGAGATTGAATTGGTTGGGCCATTTAATGAGGAGAGAGAGAAAAAGCATGTGGTTAGGCGAGTGATGGAGAAGGGACTACGAGAAGAAGAAGGCTCAAACATCTGGGGCCTCCGTTCTAATCTGACAGATCTCTCGATCCAGCCCATTGCCAATAAACTAGACCTCATTTGTTTAACAGAATCCTTCCTCTCACAGGATGCCCCTGACTCCTTACTGGCTCTACCTAACAATTGTCTCCTCCAGTTTGATCGACCTGAATCCCGTCCTGGTGGAGGAGTTGCGATGTACACCAAAAACTCAATTTCTCACACTTCGTTTGCTGCTCTTGCACCTCCCAAATGCCAGGAGTACCTCAGGCTGTGACTTCCCCTCTGCTACCACCTCATGTTTGGCTGTGTGTTGTACCGTTCTCCCAACAGTGACAACTCTATCTCCATCTCACTCTCCGACGACATGGACCAACTTTTAATCACTCATCCCAACTCTCTCTTCCTCATATGTGGTGACTTCAATTGTCACCAGGCTAATTGGCTGGGTTTGGTTCCTCTCTAACCAGGCATGGCACTTCTGCAAAGGACTTCTGTGACTCTATGGGTCTGGCTCAATCTGTGAACTTTCCCACCTGGATTTCTTAAAATGGAAAATCTTCCCTTTTGGATTTGGTGATAACCAACTGCCCCACCAATGTATTTTGCTTATCCTCTGCCCTAATTGGCTCTTCTGATCATGTGTTTGTGAAGGTCAACATTTCTCTGGCCATTCTCATAGAAGAGCCCTTGCACCAGGGAGTCTGGCAGTTCACTCAGGCAAACTGGCAGAGACTGCAAGCAGCCAATGCACTTCGGGACTAGTTTCCTACATCTACCTCCACTGATATTAATTCAGCCTGGGAATTCTTCCAGAGAAATGTGCTGTCTCTTATGCACAGATTCATCCCATGCTCTGCTGCTCTTGCACTTCTTCTCTCTGCCCTTTTTACCCTGTCATTTACCCAAGGTCATCTTCCATCTTCTTGGAAATCAGCCAACCTCACAGCATTACAAAAAAGGTGCAAAAATGGATTGCCTTAACTACAGACCAATTAGCTTGCATCCAATCATCAGCAAGGTCATGGAATATATCATCACAGTTTACATAAAATCATTCCTTTTCTCCAACAGCCTCATCTCAGATCATCAATTCGGATTCAGACCTCGTCACTCTATCTTGGACATGCTGCTTCCACTCCCAAAACAATGGAGGAGGCTGTCATTATCAGTCTTGAGACCAGGACTGTCTCTCTGGACATATCTCAAACTTTCGATACAGTTTGGCATCCTGTCTTGCTCGACAAACTGTCTGCCTGCGGAATCCAAGGCCAACGCTACTCTTGGATTCCTGAGTTCCTCCACTCTTGTAGCCAACATGTGGCATGTAACGGAACCCTTTCTTCTCCTTCCTTGTTAAGGCTGGAGTCCCCCAAGCAGTGTTCTCAGCCCCACCCTATTCCTAATATTAATTAGTGATCTCACTGAATCGATGATAAATCCTCTTTATCTGTTTGCTGATGACTCCACTCTATGCCATGACATCCTTCATCCTTCATCCTTCTGGCAGTCAGGCAGCAGCCTCTTCCCTCCTCCTCAGACCTTGACAAAATCACAAACTGGTCAAACACTTGGAACATGACTTTCAATCCTGAGAAATCCCACACCATCTCTTTGTCTCTGTCTCCTTCTCTCCATTCCATAAACCCTCCCATCTACTTTCTCAATAACCATCTCAAAGAGGTTCAGTCACTCAAACTCCTGTGTCTCACTATCGGCTAAGATCTTTCTTGAGCAAACCACATTTTAAAGTTGGCCTTCAAAGCCAACTGCAGACTGGGCATCTTCCATTGTGCAAAGTCCTTCCTTGGCACACCTGAACTCCAACCCACCTACAAGGCTTTCATCCGCAGCGTGATGGCATACTGCACTCCCCTGTCTGGGCTGGCTCCCCTACCTCACATCTTGCTCAGCTTGATGCCATGGAAACCATGGCATTCAAGATCATTAGATTCTCTCACAATGAAGTTGTCCATGGGCCTATCACTTTGAAATCGTCGACAGGTTGGTGGTCTCTTAGTCTTCTTCCGCCTCATTTCTAGTCTTGCACTCTCTGCCCTCTTCCTGCTCTGTTCGTTCCTCCCCCCCCCCCCACAACCTCAAGTATCTTCAGGATGCACGCAGTCCACCAGCAACCTCTTCCTTGTGAAACTGCTCAAATCCAGAACCACTGCTCACCTCCACTCATTTATACCTCTCTTTCTCGCCTGTGGAACCGCCTTCTACACTCTCTTCAATCTCATTCTGACCTCCCGGTCTTGAAGACGGCTGTTCACCACCACCTCAGATCATCTCCCATCAAAAGCCTTTTTTATCCTCACAGCATTACAAAAAACTGTACCAGCGTTTGTTTTCTTTTTTAAACTGTACACCCGTTAAACCACCCCCACCCTTTCCAAAATTTTGCTAATACAAGAGCAAGTTCTGAAGTTCTGTAACAGTAACAATAATGGTGAAACAAACCTGAACAACATCACATCAAACATCATGAAAGAGATTAAAAAAAAAATTACCCCCGTGCGGGAGTGACGGTCATCTTCTTCTTCTTCTTCTTCTTCTTCTTTCGGCTGCTCCCGTTAGGGGTCGCCACAGCGGATCATCCGTATGATCCGCATAGTGATTTGGCACATGTTTTACGCCGGATGCCCTTCCTGACGCAACCCTGGTCACCTCTAACGACACAGGGATATGGTACACCTATTTTAACCGGGGTATACACCGGCCCAGTATACTGGTACTCATTTCACCGACCTCGGAAGGATGACAGGCTGAGTCAACCCCCTGGTGTATTAATTCAGTGGCCCAACGGGGCTTGAACTCAGGACCTTTTCGATCCCAAGCCACTGCCCTAACCACTGCGCCAACACCAGGCTTTCGGGAGTGACGGTCATCTCTGCGAGAAATAATACCACAAGTTCTCAATGTTCAGTTATGACCGAAGACTACTGCGCAGCTCAAACTGCACAGTTTGGTTAAAGATGACTTGGCATTTTGGCGCCCGTGCATGAAATTATATTTTGAAAATAAATGCAGACGTTTACATTTCGGGTTTTGAAACTTTTGCACCTTCGGCGGAAAATGTATAAATATAATATACAAGGTCAGCTGCTATGCAATGACACATTTCACTAACTTTTACCATGCCCAGTAGAGAATATATAGCCTCCTGAAGGTAGGGCAGTTTTTGCAAAGTTTGAAGTCACGTGACGCGAAAACGAAAGTGAAATTCGAAAATCCGGCCTGACCAAATTTAGATATTGTCCCATAGATTCATATGCCACAATCAAATTCAAGATTGCTTGAGAAATGAAGGAGGAGATAGATTTTGAAAATCATTTTCGCATTTTTTGCCAACTTTGAGGTCACGTGACACGAAAACGAAAGCGAATATCGAAAATCCGGCCCGACCAAATTTAGATATTGTCCCATAGATTCATATGCCACAATCAAATTCAAGATTGTTTGAGAAATGTAGGAAGAGATAGATTTTGAAAATCGTCATTTTCGCATTTTTTGCCAACTTTGAAGTCACGTGACATGAAAACGAAAGCGAATATCGAAAATCCGGCCTGACCAAATTTAGATATTGTCCCATAGATTCATATGCTACAATCAAATTCAAGATTGCTTGAGAAATGTAGGAGGAGATAGATTTTGAAAATCGTCATTTCCGCATGGAAATCGTCATTTTCGCATTTTTTGCCAACTTTGAAGTCACGTGACACGAAAACGAAAGCGAATATCGAAAATCCGGCCCAACAAAATTTAGATATTGTCCCATAGATTCATATGCTGCAATCAAATTCAAGATTGCTTGAGAAATGGCGGAGGAGATAGAATTTGAAAATCGGCATTTTCGCAACTTCAAAGGCCTCGTGACCTTGACCTTGACCTTCGGTGACCTTGAAAGTCATACCATCGTGTACGTCTCATCGACCTCTATCAGGATCACTAATGACCAGATCTCCCGCTTCAACTTCATTGTGAACGGACGGACGGACGGACGGACGGACGGACGGACGGACCCATATTACCCTTTCTCTCACCAATATTATTAGGTCATTGGAAATGACCTAAAGATTAATAAACCATTTCCACAGCAAAACAAAAACCAAACACAGACATCAAGTGTTTCCTCTCAGAGGTTTGTGATTCCATGAAAGATTTGCTGGTTCTTGATTGAAGTACTTTTGGATCATATAATCTCTGTGAGGAAAATGTTCAAAACTTTTCCAATGATCTGAAACTTGTTATTGAAGATTTGGAACATCAACTGATCAAAGAGTTTCCTAGTTGTGAAGGTGATGATGTTAAAGGAAGACTTTCTGAACTTCCCCTTCAACCGCTTGAGCAGCTGATCGAGTGCATTGGGTTTTGTGGTTATCAGTGTCCATTTTGTAGTGAACCCTGTGAGAATGGGGGACCTGGACACATGGAGCACCAGTGTGAGCTTCACAAGCCCCAGGGATTAAACACATATCATTTTATTGATCCTGAAAAGCTCGTCTGTGAAGTGTGTATGACTAGCGGAGCAGGAAATCTCTTTCCATAACTGTGATACCAAGGGTAAATTGCGCCCCCACAAGGATTTAATTATCAATCTTTTAACGATTACTACTCCTTGTGGACAATCCCAGCTGATACCACACTGGAAGCCTCGTCCTACTGGAAGTGGGCTGTTGTGGAATTTTGCCTTTGACTGACTCGGTGTAAATCCTATTACTCAAATTTGCGTTACACAATTAATCCGCTGTCCACAACGAAAAGTACATTTCATCAAAGAACTTTTATTTTGTGGTACCACGGAGTCCAAAGCACTGAGATGTAAACATCCCAATGATTTGCACTAAGCTAAGATTACATTTCCTGGCATTTATATGCTTTTGTGGGAGCGGAGGGGTCTGATAAGCATTAGGCAAAATAACTCCAACTGCAATACGTGTCCACTGGGTGAAAGAGAATGACAAAATCATGGCAAAAGTTGCAGTGTTATCAACCAGGTCACCTTGTTTCATAGTAAGACATTCCTTTTATCAACATTTAGGTCAAAAGACTCTTGGGTAAAGGGAAACATAACTGACAGCCGATTCGACTATAGCATAAAAATTAAATTTATAAAACACCAGCAACAATTATAATTGAGAGTACATGAATATAATTATTTTTTTCTTCCACAGGGTCTTCTGCAAGTTCAATGAGCAATTGGCTGAATTCTCAAATGCCAAACCTGCAGATATTCCTGATTACTTGAGGAAGATAACCTGGAAGGACATGAAGATGGATCTTGAGAAAATCGACAAGAAGAAGATTGAGTGAGTGCCATTTTAAAAAATAAATCGACACCAGATGTGTAAAAGCTCATAATTCATTCAACCACATCATTTGTTTGATTTTCAGTTGCTGAAATAATTAGTTAAGTTCTGTATTTTTCTGAGGTTCTGAGGCAAGGGAGAAGAGAGAGGGAGAGGGAAGCAAGGGAGAAGAGAGAGAGAGAGAGGGAGGGAGGCAAGGGAGAAG
The DNA here is from genome assembly GCF_056783735.1 of Eptatretus burgeri. Classification (NCBI taxonomy): domain Eukaryota; kingdom Metazoa; phylum Chordata; class Myxini; order Myxiniformes; family Myxinidae; genus Eptatretus; species Eptatretus burgeri. Next base: position 7,880,633 of record NC_140971.1, on the reverse strand, counting down.
AGAGGGAGGGGGGGGAGGCAAGGGAGAAGAGAGTGAGACAGACAGACAGACAGACAGAAGGGAGAAAAGAGAGAATGAATAAGTATAAAAAATGTTGTATAATTTGTCTTTGATACAAAATCCAACCTCAAGAGAAAAATTTGATCGGTTCATCATGAAGAAGATGATCAGTGCTAAATTGAGACTTGGGCTTGGAAATTCAAAAAACTTATAGGCTCTAATGATGTCATTAAGATTGAAGAGCAATTAGCTGATGAATTACATAAACTAATAATCACAAAGTTTAATAGAAGGAAGATCTATTCCAAAGAAGTTGATTATATCTGGTCTGCTGACTTGATTGAACTCAATAATGATAAGAGGTACAAGTATGCTTTAACCGTTATTGATTTGAGGAGTAGATTTGCGTGGGTTGTTCCTTTGAAAAATAAAAGAGGTAATACTCTTACGTTCGCCTTCCAACAGATATTTACTAAAAGCAAGGGAAAACCTAAAAAAAAATTGTGGACTGATGAGGTCACAGAGTTCTACAACAAAAGATTCATGAATTTTCTTAAAGATAACGGTATTGCATTATACAGTACCTTTAATGAAGGAAAAGCGGTTGTTATTGAGCATTTCAATCACACTTTAAAAGAGACTATACAAAAAATTCACTCAACTCGGTTCTCAACAATGGTTATCTTTAATTCAGGACATTGTAGATGAGTACAATGATATGATTCATTCCTCAACAAAATCCAAGCCATCAGAAACATTTACAAAATTAGAATTTGAAAAAGAGATTAATCTGAGAAAGCCTGTTCAAAGTTGGTGATATAGTAAGAATATACAGGTGGAAATCTCATTTTGACAAAAGATAATACTAAACGATGGATGAATGAACTTTAAAAATTGTTGATGTAATAGATACATTTCCTTGGACTTGCAAATTATATGATTTAAAAGGAGAAGAGATTTTACGTTCATTTTATTTATAGGAATTACAAAATACAAAGATAATAAATTTGAAATAAAAAAAAATTCAAAAATTGATTTCACCCCATTTTTGACTCGGCCCACATAAACCACACCCACACAAGCCACACTCACACACAACATCCACATCCATCATATCCACATCTATACACCACATCCACATCCATCACACAATGATTAGTTTATTAGTTCCCCACACACGTGTTTATTTAATTTTAAAATTCACTCTGCCCCCCCCCTTCTTTGTCTCCACCCACACAAGCCACACCTACACAAGCCACACCCCTTCATCCCACCCCACCCATACAAGCCACACCCATATACCCCATCATCCCCTTCCCTTGTGCACCCCACCCTTGACCCACCACCCCTTCATCCCACCCCCACCCATGCAAGCCACAACCATACAAGCCACACCCACACAAGCTACACCCCTCCATCCCACCCCACCCATCCAAGCCACACCCACGCAAGGCACACCCACACCCATGCAAGCCACACCCACACAAGTCATACCCACACAAGTCACACCCATATACCCCATCATCCCCTCCCCTTGGGTACCCCCACCCTTGACCCATTGCCCCCCCTTATCCCACCACCACCACCCTTCCCCACACACACACGGGGAGGGGAGGGGTGGGATGAGGGGGGTGGAAATGGGTCGTTGGGGGAAGCACACCTTCCCCCTCCCCCCCTCTTTTTTATCCTTTTTTTGCAATTAAAAATATTATATGACACACCTGTGAATACCTCAGGAGGTGTCGGAGTATCTCGTATTGTCAATAAATAAATAAATCCTAACTCTCATGTATTATCTTCAGTCAGAGAGATGAATAATTAATTACCTGGGGTAGCCTCTGATGATTGTATGGGACAAGAGGAAACATATCTGCACTTTCTTTGTGATTGACACTGTAAAAACAGGAAACACAGGCACTCATTTAACATAATTGTATTTTATGATGTGTCATACCCTTCAAGAAAATCTTCAAAGAACGTTGAAATATTGGGTAAATTCTGTGATGTCGGAGGTCTCGGAGGTATCCATCTCGGAGGTAGGTTATTAATCCGTATATTGAAGTTGTTGTGAAATTCCTGATGAACGAACTGGATTTCTGTCAGGACGTCATTCAGAGCTTTCCATTCCTTGTGGAGATCATTAGCATAACAATTCACCTCGAGTACTGAGTACAATCTGATCTGAGTGAGTTTGAAATGCTGTAATAAAAAGGTAAACAAATAGTTATTTGATCAATCATGCACAATCAAAATGAAGACAAATTACAACACCACAGTTCCAAGAAGGAATCCATACTTAACGATACATACACACACCTGCATACATGCATACACATACACACACACACACACACACACACACACACACACACACACACACACACACACACACACACACACATCCATACACACACACACACACACACACATATCCATACACACACACACACACACTCACACACACGAAACTTACCAATGTTGTGATGGGTCATGAAACATGGTTCATCTCTGTTGGGTCAAAAAGCAAATTCTAGTTCACCAGCAGATACCCGTCGGCGACGGGTATGGGGGACAAGATGGATCACAATAGTCGGTTACAGTAGTTTCTTTGGATGTTTTGTGCCGCATTCAACAGCTCAGTTCATATTGGTGGTGTGTCTGGGTGCCCATGGTAGCGTTTGAGACCGGTCGCTTTAGATTGTTGGCCTTGACACATAGTGCCGGATGAGTAACACGAACGATTTGACATATTCATCGTTTCTATATTACCTCCATCAACAGATTAACAACATGGCAGGATAAAAGTCATAAATTCTGAGTTGAACAAACATTCTGAACTCTTAGACTTAGTTAAGTAAAGTACGTCGTCTGGGACCTGGCCGTCGGTTTGCCGCCGAACGCTGCTGATTGTGACGTCATCGATTCCCTCTTTAAAAATTCTATCGATGTTCGATTTTTTTGAATCTGCTCTCACCTGCGTAAATGTAAATGATCTATATGTATATATGGAATACATATAGATGTATAGATATATAGATATATAGAATACATATGGATGTATATACATATAGATATATAGATGAATACATATAGATACTGTATATATGGAACACATAATGTGAAGATTTCGGAAGTATGAACAGAATATGTTCAGAGAAAAGTGTGTTGGAAATTCCAGGCTTCCGCCCATTATATTATGATTACTGTTGGGTCAAAATGAGAGAAACTAGAAACTGTCAAAAAAAAGAGATTTTCAAATGAGAGAAACGCCGCACTTATAAAACATGTTTGAGGAAGTGAGAAGCAGTCTATTTCCCAGAGTTACTGGGTCTGGATGAAAAACAGGAAAGTGAACAATGGGGTAAGTCTGAGAAAATATCCAAGTGGAGAAATGCTGTCATTTCTCAAAAATTTAATGTGTTCGTGGTTGAGAAAAGGTTCGAGTATGGAAAATATTTTATAACAGGCGAGTGCTACAAAACAATTTTATAAAATAGAACATAAACAAATATTTATTGACTCTCTATATAAGTTTAATGTGCATGAGTGGAACCAAAATATGCTCAGACAAGAGCATGAAGAGAGGTTTGTCATTTCATCTCTGCTCAACAAAGATACTTAAAGGTCTAAAGAAGAGTGTATTAAAAGAGACCATTAACTTTCAACATTACCTTGAATGTATATGGAAGAGAAAGGATGTTTATGGAGAGATAAATCTTATTAGAAATTATAAACACGAAATATTCTCAGGGCCTGTAAGAAAGCTCTAACAGCATTTGATGATAAAATATATATATATATATATATATATATATATATATATATATATATATATATATATATTGTTGCGAATTCGCGCCCGCCGGCGTGTGAGCGGCCACGTAACTCGAATCGCGGCACGTCGCCCACCGGACGGACAATTCTGTCGTGACCCTCTCGGACTAACGCCGGGAACTAGTCACGGGTGGGCCTTTCGGCCTCACCACGATCGTGCCAATCGGCCCCCCGCGTGGGATAGGGTTGTTCGCCAAATTCGACCTACCTAAGTACCCACACGAAGGGTAGACTGGGCGATCGCACCTCGCCGCAGGTCGACTCCGGACACGGGCCACTTAAGCGACCCGTTCCGTACTATCGGGATAACCGAGCGGTGTTATCGTCGACCTCGATGGTACCGATTAATTATCGGGCGTATTAAGCCCACTACCAACCCTTTATGTGAAGCAAGATGGAGATTCAATTAAAGAAAAGACGAAGCGAAACGGGAAAACAGTTCAACATAAGGCACATTTATTCCGCGGCACACGGAAAGCACACATATACAATTACAACAATTATGCACCAAAAGCAGATGTTACAAAAGAAACACAACAATGCAGATCTACTACCGACTAAGCGAGCACACGGCAACACTTACACAGTTTTACTTTACAGACGGCGCCGACAACACATTTACTCAAAAGCAAAAGAAAAGGGCCACCCTCAAAGACAAGGGGGCAGACGGGGCCTGTGGGCCGCGAGACCGGGTGGATCCTACCCGTGTCTTGTGATGAGCCGCAAATGTGTCGGCGGTGCCCCGACTCCGCGCACCTTCGCGGGTTTCGTTGGCACTGCTTGGAGTGGGGTGGGAACGGGGCCCCCTTTTCGCACTATCTCAGCGCGGGGGGAAAAAAGGGGGGAATTGTTGATGCTCTGGGGAAAGAGGATAGCTGGCTTGCTTGGGTCCCGCGACGAGCGACTCCACTGCGACCTCGTCGCTGACCGCCGTCTTCCTTGCTTCGGACCCGAGGTATCCGGTCCCCTCCGCAATTCTCCTCAGCCGACTGCAGCAAATCACCTCGACCGCGCTCCAGGCTCCAGGCTTCCTCTCTCTGCAGCTCCCCGACAGACTCCGAACCCCGACAGACTGCCACTCTCCAGACCCGACTTGACTGCCTCGACCTTCCTGACTCCAACTCACTGCCTCCAACCTTCTCTCCAACTCAAAACTGACCAAATTCGCCCCGCGATCGGCGCTTTATAGTCCGGCAGGAGAACCCATATGCAAATTTCTGAATCAGAATGAGCTCGGGGGTGGAGCCACGCTCGCCCATTGGATGGAGAAAAAGGGGCATGAGTCTCGCCTGATCCTCGAATTTGCATATATCGATTCTACTCCGACGCGCCTGGAGGCAGGGCCAAACCGCCCCACGCTTGCTGATTGGACGGATCAGAAGTGGGCGTGTATCATTCCTGATCCGACTTCTCCTCGGAAAGGCCGCTATTTGCACCCGCGGCGCGCGTCCCGCACGAGGCCAGGACAGCCTGACGCTCGGTGCCCACAAGCGGTGCGGGAATTTCTGCAGAAGGAGAGGCGAAGGTGGTGGAGGGTTTAAAGTGCTGGTCCATGGCCATGGCGACGTTTGGAATGGCGGTGATGCGATGTTTGCGGGAGCGAGTTGTGAAGGTAAAGGTCGTGGCTGTTGGCGTTGTTGTTGTTGTGAAGCGGAGTTGCGGTTGGTGGTTGTTGTGTGATGGCGGTTGAGACATGGTTGGTTCAAAATAAAGATAGAACAGAAAAACGGCTATCTTAAAGGGTCACAGCCCGAATGAATCACATTTATTCCCTCTAAACAACGGGTTTGGGGCTAACTACACATGTACTTACAGAGATATCTCACCTACAGGACCTGAATGGTGGTTTGCGAATTTCCTCAACCGCAACAATATATATATATATATATATATATATATATATATATATATATATATATATATATATATATATATATATATATATATATATATATATATATATATATATATATATATATATATATAATGAGTGATGTAATAAATACATTACCTCATAGGTTTATAGTATAAGTATTCATAAAAAATAGAGGTTTGGGGGTTTTAACGGGCTGCCACCGCCTTTTGTTTAAATTGATGAATAAATTAAGTTATTTCCAAAAATAGAACACAAATATTTATAGCATCTCTATTTGACTACTCCATTTGGTTAAAGAGAAGAAAAAGAAATGTGACAGGAAGGCGAAGCCCAGCCCCTGGCAGGGGAGTAGTGTCAAAAGGGAGGTGTTTGACGCAGTAATGTGTTCCAGTTTGAGAAAGAAATACGAGTGAGCGTAAGTGAGTGACTATTGCGACTAAGAAATGGGACACATTACTGCGTCAAACCCTCCCTTTTTACACTAAAGCCAATTTGTCACTTTGTGCACGAAAACACGGGAACACTACAGAACTAAGACCAGATATGAGGTCATAGAAGACAGGGACAAAACACAGACCTGTCTGCAATGGGAAACTTATAATCCCATTGACTCGGCTTCGTCTCGAGACATTCCAATAATCTTGCGAGCCTTGGTTTCCATGGCATCAAGCTGAACAAGGTTTGAGGCACGGTCACCAGAACATAATTAGGCAAATCGTTTTTTGTATCTTTTATGTAATTCAGTGATATTATCTGATTTCCCAGCAGAAAACAGATGACCGAGAGCAAATGGTGGTGTGAAAAGAGCAGAAAGCAGATGTGCAAAAGCAGCAGAGCAGGTTTTTAGGACATGTGAGCTGATGCCATCCAGTCCAGTTGCAGAGTCAGATTTGAGGGTTGAAAGAACCTTGTCTACCTTCTCATGTGCAAAAGACAGAGTCCAGGAGCAGTTGGGTATGATGGGGAACAGCTACTGAGGAGTGACACTGTTCTCAGTGCGAGCCAAGGTCTTGCTCGAATAATTCTTTATTGGGTTCGCCACCATCTGCTTGAGCACCGGCGCTCAGAGCAGTTGGGCTTTACACCAAAGAGGACAACGATTGAACATATCCTTGCTCTTTGGGTCCTTACTGAACACAGACGAGAGTTTTGGAAGAGGCTGCTCAGAGCCTATGTTGATATCCGCAAAACGTTTGATTCAGTGAATCGGGATGCCCTCTGGAGGATTCACAGTCTTCGTGGGGTACCACCAAAATTGATCAATCTGATTTCTGAACTATACTCTGAGACTGAGAGTGTTGTGAGGTGTGGTGGTTTCATATCCAATTTATTCTTAGTTGTTAATGGAGTTCGTCAGAGGTGTGTACTGGCCCCCACACTTTTCAGTGCTTGTATGAGATTTCAGTGAGATCAAGCTGTGGTGCATCGTTTGGGAATGCCTCGATATCTGACCTTGATTTCACAGATGATTCAGTCATCTTTGCGGAGACGCTGGATATACTTAAGGGGGCTATTGAGGTGTTGGATGTGGAGTTGGAACCACTGGAATTACAAGTTTCTTCGGTCAAAAGTAAGATACAGGCTTTAAACGACATCTTGGATGCTGCTATCTTGTCTGTACCTGATTGTGGTGAGGATTTTGAGGTCATGGAGAGATTCACATTCCTTGGCAGTGATATTCATGTCTCCGCAAGTCACGAGAGAGAAAAGAGAGATAAATACGAGAGATGATATCAGATACTTCTAAATCGAGTTGGAGTTAGGGCACATGACTTGTTGAACCCAAAGTTGAATCAGATCATCCTTGTGTTATAGTCCATAGTTGTGCTAAGTTTGTTTGAAATCTCTTCAGTTGTTCACCAGTTATCATGTAACAACATGATTAAATGGCACATGACTGTCTTTTTTGTTGCATTTATCTCTCCAAAATCACAATCCTGGATAATCTATTTTGTTTGCATTGCAGGCCCCACGATGAGAAGAACAAGTTTCCTGGTGAAGATTTCCTGGAGAAACTTTCACTGAAAGATTGTTTGCACAAAAAACTCTCCATTTGTGAATTCACAACAATCAAGTCAATGAAGGAAGAAAATCCACAAAAACTGGAAGATCTTCCATTTTACTTTTTGAACAAATTGCTGATGAACAATTCAACAGCCAGAAAAACAACTTTTCAGAAATCAAACAAAGGGGGAAGTTGTGCTTCCTCTGAATGCCTCGATTTTGATGATTTTGTTTCCTCAGAAGAAAAAATCAATGAGATAGCAGTGAACCCCCTGGATGTGATCAACGCCGTGTTCCTGTGTTCGGATCCTTTTCTCCAGCAGGAGCTGCTCAGGAAGATGTCCATGTGCCAGTTTGCTCTCCCTTTTGTTATTCCCGATGTAATCAACCAAAAACACATTCTACTTCTCCACGGATTACGATCAATCACCAAAGAATGGCGACAACATTCGTATCAAGGAAAAGGATTCATCGAGGACAGCATGGCAGTTCATTCTTTAACAATCATCTCATTTGTTCAACTCGGCCAGTGCAGCTTATCAAAGTCAAAAACCATCAATGAGGCTCTCACTGATGGAAATCATGACATATTCCTTCATCGTGACATAGATGGTGGAAATTGTCCCCGAAAAATATCGGAGGGTATGATTGAGGTATCTTGGTACCTCCCACGTGGTAAGGACACTGACCACTTCCCTGAGCCATTTACAGTGATGAACATGTGTGGTGACGTCACAGAACAACCACACAGCCACATTCAGTTCCTCACCCAAGTCTCAACTGCAGTATTTTTCTTTGTTGAAAACATCACAGAAAAAGGGTACGATGTACTTTCCTCAACATGTTCACCAGAGAAAGGAACACACCTCATCATCAAGATGGTGGAACAAGGCTCTGAAAATACCCAGCGTTTTAGACGAAAACTCTGGAATGAAGGGAAGATAAATAAAGACTGCACATTGATTTTGAAGGCAAACATGAACAACGCAGAATTCCTTGGGAAGCTTCGAACCTTGATGAAGAAGACTTTGTGTGAAGGGAAAATGTCCCTCGAACAAGTAGCAGAAGAGGCAAGAAAATGTAACATCCGTATTGATGAAGATGATGATGAGTCACGGAGTGGAGACAAATCTGCACAAATAGTTTTGAATGAAATAAGTGGAAAAACATCAGCGATGTGCAAGAAAGATCAGCTTTACCTCCAAGGACGTTTTTGGGAAAAGTGGATAAAGTTGGACAAAGAGCAAAGTCGACCAAAAGCATATCAACATCAAAAAGAGAATCTGGTTACATATATCGATCATCTTGTGAAACAAAAGAGTGAAATACGCACCAATCAATACACGATGGGCTTGTCGAGTCTCATGAAAGCATTTGTGGAAGAGTTTAAGGAACATTCTCACAATCATCTCTCAAGAGCCTTCTTCCTCCAATCCATGAAACAAGGGCTGGAAGTGAAATGCAGGGAAACTATTCATCCTTTACGAGAGGAATACAAAAGGTTGTATGAGGGATCTGAGCATAAGAAGCTTGTACAACTGGATAAAACAATCTCTGAGAGTTCACTGGGACTTGAGCACCTTATCCGAGAAATGGCCCAAATGTACGAAGCTGCATTATCACAGAACAGCACAGAAGAGTTTCGTGATTTTCCTCGACTTGCTGCCCAGATGTTGTTTGATGGATATCCTCTAGAACTCATTGATGGAGATGTTTCGGGGATTCCTTTGCTGTGGGTAAAAGCCGTACTCGAAGAATTGTCCTTTTTGATAAAGCCTGAAACAAGAATTCCAGTTGTGTCCGTGCTGGGGGTACAAAGCACCGGGAAGTCCACACTCCTCAACACCATGTTTGGTGTTCAGTTTGCAGTGAGCAGTGGTCGCTGTACCCGGGGAGCCTTCATGCAGCTTGTACGGGTCGAAGGTGAAGCAAAAGAGAAATTGAAATGTGACTTCATCATGATTTTGGACACTGAGGGACTCAAAGCCCCAGAACTGGCAGATATTTGTGACAGTCATGAACATGACAATGAGTTGGCGACCCTTGTGATTGGCCTGAGTGATGTCACCATCATCAACTTAGCAATGGAAAATATGACAGAAATGAAGGATATTTTACAAATAGCAGTTCATGCTTTCCTCAGGATGAAAGAAGTGGGGAAAAAGCCAATTTGTCACTTTGTGCACCAAAACACGGGAACCGTTTCGGCTCATGACCAGAACATGAGAGACAGGAAACATCTCATCGATCAGTTAGATGCAATGACAGAGCAGGCCGCTAAAATGGAGAAAAAACATCCAACCTACTCCAAGTTTTCTGATGTACTGAATTATGATACAAATCACAACAACTGGTACATCCCAGGCCTTTGGTACGGAAATCCCCCCATGGCTCCAGTGAACCCTGAGTACAGTGCACAGGTTCTTGAACTGAAACAGCACATTTTAGACCAGTTTGTGAAGAGAAAACCCTTGACGGTGACAGAATTCAACACTTGGGTGGAAGAAATGTGGAAAGCGGTAAAAACAGAAAACTTCATTTTCAACTTCAGGAATAGTCTCGTTGCTGAAGCGTACAATGAGCTGTGCATGAAGAACAACCAGTGGCAATGGAGCTTCAAGAGAAACATTTATTCGTTTGTTGAAAGAGGAGAAAATGAATTAAATAATGCAGACATGGACAATGTGGATGAATTGTTCCAGAAACAAAAACGTGACTTGAACACGGAAATTGAAAAAGAGAAAACGACAATGAAAGAAGAGCTGAATCATTACTTTGAGAATGATGATTGTGGTAAAAACACACATTTGGTGGAGAAATTCAAAAAGGAATTTGAAATTGGAATTGAATCACTTTGTAGGGAAGTGAATCGATCATCACTCCAAAAGTTGGAAATAGTAGTTGATGTCAGGAAAAAACAAAGAAAAACTGATGACATTAAAAAAAGCTATTTCTCAAAGATTGAAGGTGAGGTTAATGATCTTCTTAAAACTTGTAAGAAAAGTCCAAACAACCAAGGAATGAAAGAAGAAGAGTTGAAAGAGAAATTTAGTGAAATGTGGAAAAACACACTGAAGAATCTCGAGAGATTAGAAACTCCACAAAGAGCAGCAATTAAAGATGAAATGGAACACAAACTGATCGAAAGCATGCCGAACATCAAACCTGAAGATGCTCAACGTCTCCGGAAGAACTTGTGTAAACCAGAAAAAGAATTCACGATACAAGAATCCCATTTATGTTTGACAACATGGCAACGGGTAGGGAAAAACTTTCCTGTTGCATCTCGATTTATGAAGCCAATATTCGGGAAAACACCTGAAGCAACTCCTCTAAAGCATCATGCTGATGATATAATCACTGATTGTGATAAACATGTCTTGAGCATCGTTAATCAGAGGAAATGTTACTCTGACATATACTGTGATGAATTACTACAAAGAATCAGAGATCATTTGGAACGAGTATCAAAAATGATCAAATTCACCAACACATCATTCAAGGTGGATATCACAACGCACATCATCGCTCGTGCAGCAGAGAAATTTCAAAAAATGCAAGATGACTATTTTCACAACAACGATCCGTTTACCATCTTAAACAAACAAAAAAGCACGTATGAGAAACGGTTCCTGGATGTTTATTACACAAGAACCAAAAGTAAGGAACTCGCTGAAGAATTTTTCTCCTCATGTCTCAAACCAGCCGTAGAGTCTTCAGTGGACAATCGACTTGGTCCTGAAATAGTGACCACGATGAAGGAAGGTTTTCTTTCTCAGGAACTTTCTTCCCAAAAATACTTACACCTTGCTTTGCTTCTTGATTTGAAGGAAAAAGACAATGCACAAAGTTACTACAACTACTCTTGTGATTATAAAACCTATGCAACAAACTGGGTACAGAAGCAGGTTCTGAAGTTCTGTAACAGTGACAATAATGGTGAAACAAACCTGAACAACATCACGTCAAACATCATGAAAGAGATCTTAAAAAGATTAATAAACTGCATTTCCACAGCAAAACAAAAACCAAACACAGACATCAAGTGTTTCCTCTCAGAGGTTTGTCACTCGATGACAGATTTGATGGTTGTTGATCGAAGTACTTTTGGATCATATATTCTCTGTGAGGAAAAGGTTGAAAACTTTTCCAATGATCTGAAACTTGTTATTAAAGCCAAACACAAACAGAAAGAAATAGTTTCTCATTGTGAAGGTGATGATGTGAAAAATATACTTTCTAAACTTCCCCTCCAACCCCATGAGCAACTCCTCAAGTTAATTGAGTTCTGTGGGAATCAGTGTCCATTTTGTGGTGAACCCTGTGAGAGTGGTGGTCCTGGACACACGAAGCACAATTGTGAGATTCACAAGCCCCAGGGATTAAACAGTTATCGTTTTCTTGAAACTGAGAAGCTCGTCTGTGAAGTGTGTACGACTGGTGTGGCAGGAAATTGCTCTTTCCGTAACCGTGATACCGATGGTGAATGGCACCCCTACAAGGATTATCGATCTGTAAACGATTACTACGCCTCGTGGACAATCCCAGCCGATACTACACTGGAAGCCTCATCCTACTGGAAGTGGGTCATGTGCAAGTTCAATGAGCAATTGGCTGAACTCTCAAAGGCCAAACCTGCAGATATTCCTGATTCCTGGAGGAAGATAACGTGGGAGGATGTGAAGAAGGATCTTGAGAAAATTTACAACAAGAAAATCTTGAGTTAGTGTGGTTTTTTTTTAGGGATAAATCATCATCAGATGTGTGGAAGCTCACAATTCATGAAACTCCATGAGCTTTTGATTTTAATTTGCTAAAACAATCGGGTGGGTTGGCAGGATGGCCTCGACATCACAAACTCACTTCCAAGCTGTCTCGCCTGGGTTTGAATCCCGACCCAGCTATAAACTGTCATCCCGGTGTTTCACATGCAAGGTGATTCATCAGTTTGTGTGCCGTCTCTTGGGTGGACATTAAACTGGCATCCCATCTGCTGACATTCGTTAGTAGATGTTGAGTTAAAGATACCATGGTGTCCTTCACGAAAAGTAGGCAAGCTATCTCCGGCACCCTGAATAAATTAAAAAAAATTTGACTTGACTTGCTGTGTCAGAGTGGCGATCTGTCCAGGATTCTAACGTTGTCGCTAAGAACCTGCTTCAGCATCACCAACGCTCTATATTGAGCAGGCTTCATGATAAAATGAGTTCACTTTTGTATTTTTTGCCTTTTTGTTCTTACTTTTACCGACTTACATGATTCGTTTTTGCTCTTGAACTGTTTTGCCACAAAAAGGATGATTTGAAATTGATAAATGTGATGGAGAAACTTATCAGCAAAGTAACTGAAAACCCAGGAATTATTTCAATAAGTAATTACATAACTAATAATAATATGAGCACTGCTATCAGCCATCATCATCATCATCATCATCATCATCATCATCATTCATCATTCCTCATCATTCATCATTATTCATCATTCATCAATCATTCTATGGTGTGTATGTACGTATATATAGGGTACTTATATGTCTCAAGCTGTGAATATTTTGGGACTGTTTCCAAATGGCAAAAATTGCAATTATGCTTTGTTTTGAACAGGTACAGGAGCAGCGTCACTGTTATGCGTCTCAAATTGTTTTACTTTTTAAAGTTTCTAATTTGAAACAAGATTATTGAGAGTTTCATTTTAAAATCCAGAACTTCATCAGAGTTTTCTTTTTTTATTGTAGGTATCATCTCGGTTGATGAGGATTAAAATGATGACAAAAGCTACAATGATGTATGTTAAAGAAAATTCTGATGAATGAGGATTATATGGATATTTGGTGATGTCAGTCATTTTCAATGGATTAAAAAATTATAGTTTGGACTTGTAAACTAGATTTATTGAAACCTTTCATGCTTGTAATATTGATTAGTTATTGTTTGATAAATGGATATTATCTCACTGTTATAATACAATCGATGGAATTGACAGAACATTGATCAAAGTACACTAACCAAGGGAATTGAGGAGAAGCTGATGTTTTGGGCGTTAACCCTTCCTTGGAGAACCACACTAACGTGCATGATTAATACCAGTTTTACTTTCTGTTATACAGTAATACTGTTGATGAAACAATAATAGTAGAAATGGTGGTGGGTGAACGTACTTGATTTTTCAATATATTTTCAATGAAATCTCAGATTAATACCCACATTCCTGATTAATAAACAAGATATTATAACGAAAATTGACTTTTTGGGGTTGAGGGGTTAATTAGTTATGTCATAATTTTCATATTAGAGTACACTAGCACTACACTATGTGCATGTATGTAAAACAGCACATTACCCATAGGGTGATTCCGTCACCCCCTACACAGTCACACACACACACACACACACACACACACACACACACACACACACACACACACACACACACACACACACACACACACACACACACACTTTTACTGTGAGTAAACTTTCACATGCAATCAATTCTGCCAACTCAACAAATAATACCTCTGGCGACTTCATCAGCAGAGGCATAAAAGGCTTCAGCTTCCCCCTCAGTCTTACCTCTGTCCCATCTATGCTCTCCCTCACCCCCAACCCAATAGCCTCAACCTCCCCCTTCCAAAGCTGTTCCATCTTTACTCTCACCCTCCTCCTAATCATAAAAGCAAATGGGCATTCCCACGTCAAAACAATGGAATATGTAACACTTTCTGCTCCCCTATCACAATTCTAAGATAAGAAAGTCAGAAATTGTCTTGGAATCCTGAGGCATCAATTTTGCAAATGCTGTGTGCATACGACAAACATTTCTCCTGTACGTCCATTCATCGTGTCAAACACCTTCATGCAGTAACATCCCCTCCCCCACCCCCCCCCCACGGTTCTGCTCCCCTCGTCCTGCCCCCTCTCAACTTCACCCCTCCCCAACCTTCCTCCCCTCCCCCTCGCCCCCCCGGCTTCCCACCACCCCCCACCCTCTCCTTACTCCTTTCCACACCCCTTTGTCCTAGCAGCAGCTCCTCTCTGCTGATGGGACAAAACACTGCAACGCCAAGGAAAATCAAGAGCGATCCCTTTAATTCATCCACTCAAGCTACAAGCACCACCTTCTTCCTTTCCCGTCCACGTGATGACATCATGCCATCATCCGCAGGACATGTGAAATGGTGTATTCGATATAATGTATAATGAGGCTGGACACCACATTCCCCTCTCTCCATAAAATATATATGGTATTACTCAAGAGTTACAATATCATAACAGTTCGAACTTAATTACCTTCTACGACTCATGCAATCGTAGACACACAGTATCTTAAACAGCCAGGTTAATTGGTTAAAGTATTGATGTCAGAATATCAATCTCCATCAGTATCGTACGTTATCTCTCATCCAAACAGGCTCACTCGGAACCCGAGCAGGTTGATCATTGTCATTTCTTGACGGATCATTCTCGTGTTTTCAGAATCACACCATTCAACATCAGAACCTTTCTGTTTGGGAAAAGGAGTAGAATCGAGCTCATCTCTGAACGTTCCATGTTTTACCATCTTTGGTCGCATAAGTACTCAAACCTAGTTGAGCACTTATTCGAACAGGACGTGAGAATTTGCTCTCACCTGTCAGAACATGTCCTGGTTTGTTTTTTTTTAACTGTTACGACATCGCCCACCTTGAATACCATACTTTTAACACCTCTACGCTCATCTTCATCAGCTTTGCTGGACTCGTTTCTTCTGAACTCTATTTTACACCGTCTCCTTTCCGCAAAATGAAGGAGTCTTAGTTGTTGCAGCAATATCTAACATGGTCTTCATGCGACGTCGGTGAAGTACTACAAATGGTTCAACACCGGTAGATCTTTGTGGAGTACATCTGTACACAGCAAGGATATTGCGTACAGAGTGAACCGCTGGTCGGTCGGTGTGTCATTTTAGCAGTTTGCACAACCTCGTTTTATACCTTGTTAAATTTTTCCATTTCACCGTTCCCTTCATGGTGGAAGATGGCAGAATGTGAATATTTAATGCCTCCTTTCAGCAAAAAAAGGTAGAAAACTGATAAGAATCAAATTGTGGTCCACGATCAGTGATTATCTCGTCTGGAAAACCTTCGATTAAAAACAGAGGTGAGAAACTCCGTGACAGTTTCAGTGGTCGTGTTCTGAGTAAATGTAACGTCTGGCCATTTACTGTAGTAGTCATTAAGGGTGATTTAATGTTGTCATGGGAAACATGTGGTCCGACAATATCTAATCATAACTTTCTACATGCAGTAGAAGGTAGAACTGGTTGCATCGGACCATTACGGCAAGTCGCAATCTTGTCGTTCATCTGACAAACATAGCCATTTTGAATGGCATAATGAACCTGGTTGTCCATTCTCAGTCACCAATACAACTATCTCAGTCATTGTTTTGTGCGAACAATGCCTTGATGTTCAGCATGTCCAATGTTAATCAGTCGGGTAGTAAGGGAATTGGGGGTAACAACTCACTCATCACGGAATATAACATCATTGTGAATTGATAATTCGTCAGGAATGGGGAAGTAGGGTTTTGGACCAGGATGCCCAACCATTTTGAATGTACCGTTTCACTTGTACTTGAAAGTCATCAATGCTAACTGCTTCGACGAACTCATCATGAGAAATACAAACGTCTTGCAACAAAACTTCACAGACATGGTCTACATCATTATCCACGTCAGTGCTGGGGTCAGCATTATTGTCAGGAAAGAGATAAGGCATCGGCAACTTTATTCTGAGAGCTTGGCTTGTACTGCATTTGGTAGTCATAGTACAGTAATCATGCATTCCAGCATGCAATACACATAGGACTGTGACCTGAACGGAGAGTTGAAAATAGGGTAACTAGTGCCTGATGGTCAGTACGCAGTGTAAATTTTGTGCCCAAGAGATAAGCATGTCGGCATTCTACAGCCCAAATGTATGCGAGAACTTCATGCTGTCCGACGGAATAGCGTTTCTCAATACCAGTCAATTTCCTAGATACACAGGCAGTAGTAACCTCAGCACAGTCACAGTTAATCTGTGTCATTATCACAATGATTGGGTAACCAGACATGTCAGTGGTAATAATTACGTCTAGAAAAGGGTCAAAAAGTCCTAACCCAGGGCTATGTGTGATGGCATCTTTCACAGCAGCAAAAGTGGTAGCACTTGAATCTGTCTACTTGAAAGGTATGATAGTTTGCGTATCGCGTATTGGTTGGACAAGCAAGGCAAAGTGAGGGACTAATTTTATGTAAAACGCAGCCATCTATATATTACTAAAACTCTCATCTTGTATGTATGTATGTATGTTCCCGAAATACAGCTAAAACGCTACCCGATAGCGCCAAAATTTTAGGGCCTCCTTACTTACCATTCTCCTGCGGTGTGCAGTATCAAGTTTCGTTCAAATCAGGCAACGTAAAAAATTATTAAAATATCATTTTCTGATTCAGTCAAGTACTCTTCGGGAGAATTTGATCAATGCAAATAACCTCAGTGGTATAGTTCGCTGGAGCTATCTTTTTTATTTTGAAATGATTTTTTTTATCAACCGCTGTCACAACGGGAACCCAACGGGTTCACGGGTCGTCTAGTACCAACTAAAGATCTCACTTGTTCAGGGCTGCTTTGTATAGCAGCATCAGCAATGCCATTAACCAGATTTGGATTCGGTTGGGCACCATTTTTACCCACAATTTTTCCGACCACATCTATGCGGGGAACGCCAAATACACACTTGGTATTCAACTTAATACCATAATTAGACAAGCGTCGGGGTACGGCTCGTAAGTTGGAATCATGCTCAGACTGTGTTTTGGCCGAGACAAATACATTGTCGAAGTAACAAATCACACCTGGAAGCAGTGCTGGATTTATGGTGGTGTTGGCCCCAGTGCACATTTGGGTGGTGGTGGCCTTTTCTGCCACGAACGATGAAGTAAAGCAGTGATTTTCAACCTTTTTCACTGAGGGAACCCTCAACTCTCATATCTTATTCTGTGGCACCCATATTCAATTAATTATCTATTTGTATTGTTGCTTTAAAAACATTGCAGACTCCACGAGTTGAATTATTGGATAAAACACAAATTTCAGGAGCGTTTTTGTGGGCTTTTATTACCACCAATGGATTCCACTAAATGAATATTGGCAAAGTGTGCAATTAGCCTGTCAAAAAGATATCCTATCACTGTTACAACTTCCAAGATGCATTTGATGTAATTTGAGTAATGGAACTATAAGGAACAAAACGAGAAGCATTGCTCTATATGTTCCTGGTATCAAATTCCACCACCACAGAAAGTAACTGGAAGTTACTTTCTGGTACTTTGTAGAGCGTATGCCTCCGCCACGCAATGCCTGATCCACGAGAACATATCGGGCCCAATACATTTTTGAGATATCGTGCTATATATAGTTTTTAGCCTGATCTCTCAATGGTGAAGAATCACTTTAAAAAATTCTAGTAGTCGGATACGGATCTGGATCTTCAATAAAATCTAATCAGTTCGTCCTTGTCACACACCAAACCTGTCCACAAAATCTCTTCCAGATCCATCCACAATAGGGCTGTCCTTATTTTATTTTTTTCGGAAATTTCAAGGGGCTAACCCGAATTTAGGTTGATATTTATGAGAAAAAGAATATTAAAAAATATGAACCCGAAAAAAAATATTTTAGGGCTTGCTACCGTCCATCGAAATTTGAAAAAAAAAATTCATTATATATTTTCCTTTTTTAAAATCTTATGCAAAAATGACATTAACATGTAATGTATGATGTTTTCTGGTGCATTAGAATCTGAAATACTGCAGAAAAATATTGTTGAACTTGGCAAGATTTTTCCAGTCCGTCTCAGTGAAACTTGAAAAGTCTAAAAAATCAAGATTTTATGTATTTTTTGCGTTTTTCGAACTCCACAGTTTGCAGACAGTCTTTGAACTGACGGGACAAGAGCTATAGTTCACTTGTTCAAAGTTGATTTCTTACAGTCCAGGAATCGTTTTCGGTGATCAGTTACTGCTTGTAATAGGTACTGATTTTGCTCCTCATCATACGTAATAAGACTGTTGTACTCAGTCGCCAGGGCTACACCACGCTCTGCATAGTCATTCACAACTTTTAGCTTGCTGACGATAGTACGACTGACGAAACTATCCTTAGTTTCCCATTGATCCGGGTTTTTGTGCAGAAAGTCAGAGTTCAAATGCAGTAGATCAAAAAAAACTTCTGCTTCTCGAAGATGCGAAATCTTCCAGTTTTCGGCGCATGATATCTTTCTGGTGAACAACAGCTCTTTTCGATGCTTCATCATCGTCATCGTCTTGTTCTTTTAGAGTTTGAGATATTTTTCTTTTTGTCTCAATTGACACGTTTCAGTCAAATAGACATAATGGTATCAGTTCTACCGATAAATACCACAACTGTCCCAGCAACTTTTTCACCGTTGCCTTAGATATATCAACGTTCACTTCATAATATTTATCCATTCGCTTTAACAATGTCAGGCCTGAATTCAGTGTATATTCTGAAACGACAGAATAGTTATCATTAGTTCACGAAAGGCAATTTCGCTAAATGCCTAAATGACCGGATACCAGACCTGAAATTGACGGCAGTCAGTCAGTCACTGACTGACGGACTCAGTGATTCAATGGAGTAATGAGCAGACAATACAACAGATCTAAACAATAAATATCTCAATAAAACAAGCATTGTCAGTACAAGAACAAAAGACATAATTTCATGTTGAAAATGGAAAATTTTCCCATTTTTGAACCACGTTTCGGGACATATGTAACACTTTTTTGGGATCAAAAACATTTTTTTCGTGTTATTCACATTCGAACCAACCAGTAAGCATGCAAAAATTTCATGAAAAATATCTCTGACATAATAATACAAAAAAACATAAAAATGCACATTTTTTACAATTTTTGACAGCTGGTAGCAACCCCTAGACAATTTTTTTTGGGGTTTATATTTTTTTAATATATTTTTTCTCATAAATATCAATCTACATTCGGGTTAGCCCCTTGAAATTTCCGAAAAAAAATAAAATAAGGACAGACCCAGTCCACAACTTTTTGAGATATCCTATACACAAACAAACACACGAAGAAGACGTCTTGCAGAGCCCGATACTTGCAAAATCCACCAAACAAATTTGACGTCAAAAATAATTGCTGGTTGAATTCAATGACCAAATATACAACTCCTCTTCAAATATCAAGTGAATCGGATGAAAATTGACAATTTTAGAAATCCTGCCTATGTTGACCTTTTGGCCGATGTGGACCTCCAATAGAATTGGTGGTTGAATTCAGTGACCTGAAATGTAAATCCTCTTCAAATTTTAAGTCAATCAGATGAAAATTGAGGATTTTAGAAACCTTACCTAAGTTGTTGACCTTTGGCCTATGTTGACCTTTTAACCTCAAAAACAATAGGCTTCTTCCTTATGATAAACTATACCATGTGGTTAAGTTTTGTGAAGATCGGTTTAAAATTGTGACCTGTAGGCGATAAACAGACAGACAGAATAACAAAATCGACGAACCAATATACTTGAAAAATCTTCGATTTTGCAAGTAACAATCAGAGAGAAAGGAGGTGAAAACATAACCTCCTTGACCTTCGGTAGTGGAGGTAACTAGACTTGTCAAATACCCATTAAATGCCCAATTTTTGCAGCAAATTTGCAAAAACTGCTTAATAAGTTATAATTCACAACAATGAGAAACTTACATGTCATGTTGCTCGATCTGATAGTGATCGTGATTTTATTTTTAATACCTTGAATTAACTTTAGTATCGAAATGTAGACAGACAAAGAAATGTAGGAAAAATGTTCGCATGTAGGCAGATATAACCTGATTAAGCATGGATATGTACCTTATGAGCCTTTAGACTAGGAAAGTCGCAAGTTAAGTCAGAGAAGTCAATATCATGCGTTGTCATATTCAATTGATAACAGAACAAGACCGGTCATGAGACATTGCATCAGAGCTGTGCACAATCGGTTGCACATCTATTTGAGCTTAGAAAACGAGCATTCACCGCTGCAATGAGCAAAACAGTGGACCCTCGGAGTTCACCAATGTTTGGTATGGGGTATTTCTCTACTATAGAATCATTAACCTTTCCATGATCAATGCAAACCCGTATTATATGGCATTGTCCTTTTCCCATGGAATTACTACCGGCGATATCCACTCAGAATCTTCAACAGGCTCTATAACGTCCTGTTCCTGAAGGCACTTTACACCAAGCTTCAGAAACTCATCTCTGGGCACAAGGCTAAGTGTTGGGATAAAGGGAGGAATTTCTTTTATCTATTCTGTCTCCTTGTCTGTTTCTGAGTCTGGTGTGGAAGCGCCTCGACTTTCAGCTGTAACTTTCCATTTTCCACGTTTCATTATTTCCATTTTAAATATTTGATTTTATGTTAATTAATCCCCTATTTAATAAGATTGCTTGTGTCTGTCTATTCGTTGTGGGTTTGAGTATAAACCCTTGTCCTCCGTCCTGGTGAACATGTCTGGTACGTGCCCTTGCCGCCCTCCCGTCCCACATGCGCCATAATCTCCAAGGATTATGTGTTTGCCTCCAAGGGAGAACTGTTTGGCTATCCATCCAGGTTGGTCTTAACTAGCATGGACATGACAGTATCACAAACGAAATGTTTGGTGAATAGTTTCTTGTTCATCAGTGAAGCATCAGAAGCAGAGCCAACAACAACATTTACTTCAATGTCAGTTATAAGAAAGTCACAAGTCACCTTTGTCTTCACTGGGCATGTACTGTGGACAACAAGGACTTCATGTCCTTCTTCCTCACCTGGTGGCTGGATATTCACCTGTTGTGCAGGATGTGAGTGTTGACACACAGCAGCAGAGTGTCCAATTTAGTGGCAAGACATACATGTCTTATCCGTCGCTGGACAGACTGGTGAATTGGTAAATAGAAGGCCGATCCAAAATGGTAGAAATTACATAAAGCAGTAGATTTACCCAAGTTCAAAGGAGCACTGGGACGAAGTTGGAAACGTTTTGCAGGAGCTCGTTGTGGGTGATCACCAGAGCAAGGCTGTACTTTCACCCCTGTGCTCAATCCATAAAAGGGTACATTTCAATTACCTGTTGGAAGTGATTGATTGCATTGTTCCATTGTAATGATTCTCTTGTAATGTCTTTGTTGTTTTCTGGGGTTCATCGCAGAGCATTTTTAGGCAAATTTCACCTGGCGACAAGGGTCAGAAAAGTAATGATTTGGAAAATATATATTTATTATCGGATTACTGAGAAC
>NC_140971.1:7666087-7853587 GCF_056783735.1 Eptatretus burgeri | reverse complement strand
TGCTGACTCGGAGTACGGGGTCGAACGGCGGGCGGACCTGCCTTCCTCTCCTGCTCGCAATTTGGCACCAGAACTGGTTCCCTGGCGGCGGTGAGCGGACTTGGGCCAAGACCAGGAGGTCGACAGCACCACGGTTTCTCCTGCCCCCCCTGACGAGAGCAAGGCCAGCTCGTCCGACGCTGATCCAGGGACAGTTGCGTCCACACCACGGTCCAGCCTGACCACCAGAAGTAGCTACGTTTTGCGTGTGTGTGTGCGTGTGTGTGTGCGTGTGTGTGTGCGTGTGTGTGCGTGTGTGTGCGTGTGTGTGCGTGTGTGCGTGTGTGTGCGCGTGTGTGCGCGTGTGTGCGTGTGTGTGTGTGTGTGTGTGTGTGTGTGTGTGTGTGTGTGTGTGTGTGTGTGTGTGTGTGTACGTACTTGGCACCTTAGAGGGTTTGAGAATTGTATATTCATTGGAATTGTCTGTGTTTTCCCCACGCCCGATCCCACACCATCCCGTCGAATCGCCCCGGATCCCTCTTCTTGCCGAGTCTTGTTATTTCTGGTTAATAATAAAAACAAATAAACATCATCAACTCAGTGAAAAGTGACTCGTGCCACCTTCCTCGTCCCGTTTGCGGTAGAGCGATTAGAACCGCCTTGTTTGGGTTATAGATAAATAAACCGCCTCCATCGTTTCGGCTCATTCTACGTTGGCGGGACTGTTCAAGTCCCGTGGACATCACAGTATTAAACCAAGAACTTCTGATGGTGCTTCATACTCAGGTAAACTCTGCTCTCGTCTGCCATGAGCATTTTCATTTCTACCTGAATCCTGAGCCGTTGATGAAATGCAGTTTGGATTTATGCCAGGAAGAGGAACGACAGATGCAATTTTTATTGTAAGGCAGTTGCAGGAGAAGTACATGGAGAAGAGGAAGAAGTTGTTTTTTGGGTTTGTTGATCTGGAGAAAGCATTTGATAGGGTCCCACGCGAAGTAATGGCATGGGCATTGAGGAAGTTAGGAGTGGAGGAATGGTTGATCAGAGTAGTGATGGCCATGTACGAGAGAGCACGCACAGCTGTAAGGACGAAGGATGGGAACAGTGGTGAGTTTGAGGTGAGGGTAGGAGTGCACCAGGGGTCGGTACTAAGTCCACTTCTATTTGTAGTTGTGATGGAGGTGCTGGCTCGGAGGGTAAAGGAGGGTTTACCGTGGGAGCTGCTGTATGCAGATGATCTGGTGTTGATTGCAGAGAGTATGGATGGACTGAAGGAGTAGATGAACAAATGGAAGGAATGTATGGAGGCAAAAGGTTTGAAGGTGAATATCAGAAAGACGAAGGTGATGGCAAGTGGTAAAGCATGTGGTGAGGTGGGAAGGACTGGGAAATGGCCGTGTGCTGTGTGCAGGAAGGGTGTCGGAGTGAACTCCATTCAGTGTACAATGTGTGCTGAATGGGTTCATCGAAAATGTAGTGGGGTGAGAGGGTCATTAACCAGTGTGGCAGCTACATTCAAGTGTAAGGTGTGCATCGAGGGAGCAGCAGATGAAGGAATTGTTGAGTTGGATCTTGGAGATGGTGTGAAGCTGGAAGGGGTGAAAACATTTTGCTATCTCGGAGACATGCTGAATGGAGAAGGTGGATCAGACTCTTCGACGGTTGCTAGAGTGTGATGTGCATGGAAGAAGTTTCGGGAACTGAGTGGCGTGCTGACAAAGAGGGGAGTGTCGTTGAAGCTGAAGGGAAAGGTGTATGCTTCATGTGTGAGGAGTACGATGATTTATGGGAGTGAGACATGGGTACTGAACATGGAGCAGCAACAAAGGCTGGAAAGGGTGGAAATGCGAATGGTTCGGTGGATGTGTGGAGTATGGTTGAGAGAGAGGAAGACAAATGATGACTTGCGGAAGATGATGGGAATAGAGTCTGTGATGGAGGTTGTGAAGAGAAACAGGTTGAGATGGTTGGGTCATGTGTTGAGGAAGGATGAAAGTGACTGGGTGAGAGGAGTGTTGGAAATGAGTGTAGTCGGAAGTAGAGGACGGGGAAGACCGAGAAAAACTTCGCTAAATGTGGTGGAAGAGGAAATGTGGGCAAGGGGATTAAGAAGGGGAGATGCAGAAAACAGGGTAAAGTGGAGAAGATTGTCATGGGGCCCGCAAGGCTAACCCCTGCTTTAGCGGGGAAAATGGCCTTTAAATGCTTGTGTGTGTGTGTGTGTAATCCAATATAGCTGCCATACCATGTGACTCCTGACATCAGAGTCAGTAATAAACTATTCTCCATGAGGAGTCCCTCCTATGTTAAAAGTTTTGCATTGATCGGACAAGCGATTGCAGCGAAAATCATTTTTAAAGCAAAAATACACACACACACACACACACACACACACACACACACACACACACACACACACACACACACACACACACACACACACACACACACACACACACACACACACACACACACACACACACACAGGAACAACATGATCTGGAAGAGGATCTGGTAATAAGATAGAGGAGGTGAGAATGACATCAACTGAAGAAAGACCATGAATAATTTGACTGCATAACAAATGCACAAAAACACAAAGTAGCTGAACAAACAAATGTTTAAAATATATATTACCAAAATCAGCCCCTCTCCACCCCCAAAAAGAAATAAACATTGTGAGTTTTGCAGCAGAACTACTTATTGAGGAAAAGTAACACCAAAACACTACAATAACAGAACAGGTTTCACAAATAAAACCCAAGCACCACCATGGAAGCAAAGACTCGAGAGACAGAGGGAGATGCTCAGAGAGGAGACAGGACAGATTCAGCAATTCCAAAGACAAAAATGAAAGCCCAAAACTAAAGAGGACAATCAAAAAAAATAATAAATAAAATCAAAAATTTAAGACAATGACCAAGAGGAATTGGTTGATTAAAAAAAAACTGAAAATAGAAATGATAGCCAGAAAAATAGCAAAGACTAACAGCAGGAGAAAACAAGGTCAGATGTTTGAAAACAACCCAAAAATATTCTCCCTTGAACCAGGGAAACGGAAGCAGAATGTGTCATCCCCTCCTGAAAAAGATGAACTGGAAAAATTCTGGAAATAAATTTATGAAGATTGAAAAGAACACAATAAAGGAGGTGGAATGGATCCGAAACCTGGAGGAGAAGATGCAACAGCTCAAGGAAATGTGCCCAGTAATAATTGATGCAGGAAAGATGAAAACAACTTGCAAAGATGGCAAATTTCAAAAGCCCTGGCCCAGATGGTATCCCAAACTTCTGGCTAAAGCAATTTGATGCTCTCCACGTTCAATACGCTCAAACAGTCAATTAATTTTTCCATGGGGATCAGGAAATGGCTGAATGGCTCACAGAAGGTAACACCTTCCTTCTCCCAAAATCTGAACAAACCCAACTCTGTGCTTTCATGGTACAAGTGGGCACTGTTTTTGTTTTTTGCAGTGCTTAACCATTTAAAATAAATAAATAAACTATCTCACAAATACCAGCCAGTAACCTATCCAACCAACAACGTGCAAACTTTTAACAAGAATCATCACAGAAACAATGTACCACCACCGAACACAACAAGGAGGCCGAGAGGCAGAACAGAAGAGATGCAAGAGAGGATGTTATGGAACAATAGACCACTTACTACTAAACAAGGCCATATTCAAAAACTGCAACACGAGAAGAACCAAATTGTCCACAGCCTGGGTAGACGATAAAAAAAAAGCTTTTGACCGTGTCCCACATTCATGGATGATGAAGTGCACGCAAATGTACAAGATAAATCCACAAATATAATCGATCTGATTGAGAATGCCGTGGATCTATGGAATACCACACTAATCCTGCTGCACTGTGAAAGAAAGTTTGAAATACCAGGAGTCAAGATACGACGTGGGATTTTGTCAAGGAGACAGCCTTCCCCCCCCCCCCCCTTTTCGTGTCTTGCATTGCTGTGGATCCACGAAGTGACCTCATCAATGAGCAAGAACACGATACACCCTAACTACCAATAAAATAACATCCAAACAAACAAGAAAGGTGACGCATCTACTGTACATGGATGATTTTAAACTCTTTGCATCGAATGATGAAAAATTGGCAGAACAACAGAAATTAGTGAAACAGTAATCTAACGACATCCAAATGGAGTTTGGCCTAGATAGGTGTGCCAAGTGCACATTCGTACATTGTACACCAACAAAAACAGACTACCTAAAAATCGACCTTGACACAATACAGGAGCTAGACAATGAAGGATGTTACAAATACCTTGGAGGAGAAGAGGGCCACAAAATATGTCACAAAAATGCACAAAACAATTACCAACGAATACCTGCATAGAACGAGGTTGGATCCTGAAAAGTTACCTTTCCCCAAAGAACAAAATCAAAGCCATAAACCAACTTGCAGTACCAGTGTTCCAATACAGCTGCAGAATAGTAAACTAGCCACAAGCAGAAATCAGAAAACTAGATATCAAAAGAAGGAAACTCCTAACTATCCACAAAATGTTCTACAAAAATCAGTGCATCCTGAGAATGTACCTGGCGAGGAAAGAAGGAGCTGCTGGCCTAATGGAACTCAATCAAGTGCCCAGAGCAATGGCTGTAGGATTAGCAGAGTACGTGAAATTGTCAAGAGACTACCGAATACAATTTGTACACAAGCATGAACACAACAAACCAGAAAGGGTATCTATCACTCATCTTGCAAAAAAACTTCCAACAACAGGTGTGAATAGAAGATGTCATGAACCAAACTGAAACAGCAACAAATGCAGCCCCAACAATTGTTAAAAAGACGAAAGAAAAATAGAAGATGAAATACAAACAAATATATCGTGACAACTGGGATAACGATGAAAGAGCAGAGAAATATAAAGAAGAGTTAGACAGATTAGAGATAGGCAAAGAAGGATCAATGGAATGGCTAAGAAGAGGGCAGCTCAATTGGGACGGAGAATGAATCGTTATAAATGCCCAAGAGCTGTCTTTAAAAAGATAGCAGGACTGAGCCAATCGGACAAGTGTAGGTTTTGCAAGGTAGAAACACAGCATGAGTCACCTCCTATTGGGATGTTAAAAACATGTCAGAACAGGTGTGTCCACAAAGGCACAACAAGGTATGCAGAGTAATCCACTGGCACATCTGCAGAAATTTCAATCTCCCAGTTCCACAAAACTCATGGAAACATGAACCAAAAGCGATCATTGAAAACAAGAACATAATGTTCACGTATGATCTGATGATCCCATGAACCGTGAACATGGGAAACAAAGCGCTGCGACCGGATATAGGACTCAGATAGAAAAAAGGGAAAGAAGACATTGCTAATTCGAGGTTGCAGTTCCCAGTGATTTTGGTTTAAATAATGCAGAAATCAAGAAAACGACCAAATATCAAAACCTCAAAAATGAAGTGAAATATCCCAGAAGCTGAAGAATTCCAAAATTGTACCAGTGATAATTGTAGCAATGGGAATGATAAAAAAAGCAGAATCTCACAAATATTCTACAAACCATCCCGGGGAACATCACGAATGAAATACAGTTGGAGGCTGTCCAGGACTCGGTGACAATCCTGAAAAGAGCCGTCGGAACAAAACGCTGAGAGTAACACAACCTCACAACCTCCCTCATGAAACCTGATCCTTCACCGAAACGAAGGAGGATACTTTGAGTCTTGGGAGGACTCTGTTCCACCTTCTGAAATCAGAATTATGGAGATACCAATCAATGACACACACACACACACACACACACACACACACACACACACACACACACACACACACACACACACACACACACACACACACACACACACACACACGGGCATTGCAATCATCTCGCATCCCTTTCATCAAAGTCCAGCCTTCATCGAAGACCTCCAAGGTTTGTGTCTATCATGGTACGTGATCAGTCCATTTTGTGGATGCGCTTTGAAGTTGCCTATTGTGTGTTTCCTTGCAGGTTTGGTCACATTGGTCAGCAGGTGACCCGGGCTGCCATTTTGAATGGAAAGGTGCAGGTTGTGGCCATTAATGACCCCTTCATTGAGCTCAAGCACATGGTATGAAAACGGACTTTTCACACACTTGCTGTCTTGTCGTGCCATTTTGATCATCTTCATACCGTATTGTTCACAGCGCCGTGGGGTTTGGCTGTCCTTCTCCAAATACACATACAATTTGAACATGGCAAATATTTCTCATTATATATGGTGGACCTTGCGTGCTGGACAAAGTTTGTGCTACAGCAAATGATTATGGGTCAAATTGTGAGATTTGAAACTGTGACCCCATGCTCAGATTGTGTGTGTGTGTGTGTGTGTGTGTGTGTGTGTGTGTGTGTGTGTGTGTGTGTGTGTGTGTGTGTGTGTGTGTGTGTGTGTGTGTGTACATGTGCACGTGTGCATGTCAGGTGTACATGTTCAAATATCAATCGACACATGGCAAGTGGAAGGGGGAGGTCGAAGCGGATGGAGACCATCTCATCATAAATGGACATCAAATCACAGTATTCCATGAGTGAGTGCTGGTTATGTGCAGTGATCATTTGCTTGTCTTGCTGTAAATGGGATCAATTTGCCATCTTCTTGAAGTGGGGGAGGAGAGGAGGGTTGAGATTGTTCACGTGTTCTCCCATCACCTGTGTGGTGGGAGGAACTTGGTCTTTTGGTCTTGAGCCATTATTTTTTTCTGACCACATGTTGGGTCTGTTCTGGCATGTAGGCATGACCCTGCCAACATCATGTGGGGCAGCACTGGCGCACAATATGTAATCGAGTCATCCAGAATTTTTACAACAAAGGACAAGGCAGCTGTACGTAACACTCCGCACACTCGGCCTCATGTCTTGTGTGTCCACAAACCCTGAAATGTGATGCACCTGTCGTGCACACCTTGTGCAGGCTCACCTGAAGGGTGGTGCGAAACGAATCATCATCTCAGCCCCATCTTCCGATGCACCCATGTTTGTGATGGGGGTTAACCATGAAAAATATGATCCGTCGCTCACCATCATCAGGTAAGAAGGCTGCCTTAGTCGTGCATCGGCATGCATTGCTTAGATTCTCTGTTTTGTGACGCAATCCTAACATTTCTTTTTCTTTCCCAAGCACCTCCTTATACACTGCCACCCAGAACACTGTGGATGGGCCAAACAGTGACCTTTCGAGACACTTGTATGGTGCAGACCAGAACTTCCCTCCATTATCGACTGGTGCTGCTCAGGGCACTGGCAAAGTCATCCCGAATCCACATGGGTCGGTATCTTCAATGCATTGTTTTGCTTGGGTTGGGGCAATTTCGCGCTTTTATTTTTTTGGGGTGTTTATTTTATTTTAATTTTACAGGATCTAAGGCTTGTAGTAGAGCTGCTGCACACACATCTTACAGACATGGATACAGACTAATACACAAGACATAACACAGGACCATTAGATGAGACAAATACCGCCACTGAGCTTGGTGAAAGTGCCGCCACTGAGCTTGGTGAAAGTGCCGCCACTTCCCAGGGCACTCTCAGTACCAGCTACTCCCCAACAATGGCACCGCCTTTCTCACCATACTCAGCGGGGAATTTCCTCCTCCCCATTGGTGATCATCTATAGGAGTCGTCCGTCTTCTTATCCTTTTAAATGCTGAACGTCAAGCAAGGAAGCAGCATGTTCCATTCATAAGCTGTTTGGTATGACTTAGCCAGGATTTGAAACACCGACATCCAAGACGAGGAGCAGACATTCTAACCAATGTGATTGCCTACCCATGGGAGGTCTAGTTTTAGAAAAACCAGAGTTGGTGTCAAAGTCACCCAATGCTCGCCTGTTTATGCATTTATCGTTTTTAAAAGACTCGTATAATAATTAATGTTTTTAATAAAGCATTACAGTGAAGTCTGATCCAAATAATTTTAAAGCAATATATGTATTTGTATATTTTAATCAGTAACAAGAGCGCAAGTGAGCACAATGTACACCCGGACAAGAAGGTATATACAGAATTGTGCTACTACATGTAAAACAGCATCCTGGTTGCCATGGCAACCACTTTAGATGACGAACGTATGTCGCGACACACCGTCTCCACAGTCTGTACCTATGTACCAAATATGAAACGTGAAAGTTGAAAACTTTGGGAGTTAGAGTGCGGACAGGAACGGACGGACAGACAGACAGACGGACGGACGGACGACTGGTATCACATAATACGCCCCGATATATATATATATATATATATATATATATATATATATATATATATATATATATATATATATATATATATATATATATATATATATATATATATATATATATATATATATATATATATATATATATATATATATATATATATATATATATATATATATATATATATATATATATATATATATATATATATATATATATATATATATCAGGCATATAAAAAATAATGTGGTAGATAAAAACATGAGAAAGGAAAAAATAACTTGCACCAAAAACTTTAACATTTTCATGCTCACGCTGATGCTGACGCTCACGCTCACGCTCACGCTCACGCTCACGCCGGGGGTATTGCTATAGCTCTCTGTTCTTCGAACAGGCGAGCTAAAATTGACTTCATCAATCACGTGGTTTGGAAGCTATATTGGATCGAAGGAAACCTAAAATTATTCTCTGAAACCGCTTAACCAATCAATATCAATTAAGCAGTTTCAGAGAATAATTTAAGGTTTTTCCTTCGATTTATTTAAGGTTTTCTCTCCAACCTCTCTGCAGATGGCATCCAAGGCTAACGCCACATATGGCTTACTGACTTCCTCCAATGTCGTAGTCAATGAGTGGCTTTTACCGGAATCCTTTCATTTCCTTTCCCTGTCAAGGCTGTAGTGCCTCCAAAGCAGTGTTCTGGGTCAGGTCCTATTCGTGATGTTCATAAATTATCTAACTATCTGGAAAATCCCCTTTATATATTTGCTGATGTCCACCCTCTGCCATGACATCCCTCATTTTTCAGATAGGCAGGCTGCAGCCTCTTCAAAATCACAAGCCCATCAAATACTTGGAGTATATATTTCAATCCTGACAAATCTCACACTCACACTATTTCCTTCCGAAAGGACCGTCTGTCAACCCTCCACCCACTTCCACCTCCACATCTACTTTCTTAACAATCCTCCAGAAGTTCATGAATGACACCATGCGATCTTTAACGTCCACCAACGAATGCTGGCAGACGGGATTCCCATTTAACATCCATCAGAGGGATGGCACACACATTGATTAATCATCATGCCTGTGAAACACCAAGTGACGGTTTATAGCTCGGTCGGGATTCAAACCCAGGTTCAACAGCTTAGAGGCGAGAGTGGGTGTAATACCTCTTAGACATCTTGTCAACCCTTAAAGTAACTTACCTCATGTGATTTTAGAGATTGCTTCCTTTTGATGAGAGTGTACACATTGGGGGAGTGGTCGAATACTGGTTGCTATTCTTAACTTGTCCCCCACCCTTCCACCCGACAAGTTCGGAGATGGGACATTAAAATGAGCTCCGTCCGACTGACCAATTATAATCTGTCCACGCACATAAATTGTGTCCGCGATATTTCGAAAACCGTTGAGCATTTAGCTTTCATATTGCAGATATCGATTCCTCATGATATTATCTCAACTTGATGAGATGGCAAGTATGGCAAGGACGAATGGATTCGATTTTAGTTCAGGTTCGGATCCAGATCCGGCCTATACAAAACGCAAGCTGTTTAGCCTGGTGGAGGTATGCGCACTACCGAGTGTTGATCTAGTATCTCCATAAAATTCTGATCAAAATATCATCTCTGGGGCTGGAAGATCCCCATGCCGACTCTAGCGTCGAGACAATGATGTTCATGGAAATGGGCATTCCAAACCACTTTAACATGCACCACAGGATGATGGTTATAATGCACTAGACCTTACTGAGACCAATTCCAGATCAGTTTGGTTGTTCCTTGTTGGGGGATCCAATTCCTACCCTGTGATATTGTACTTGTAAATGTCATGGTTGAGTGAAGGAATTTAATTGTTTATATTCGCCCTTTCACCTTTCCCAGGTATGACAACGAATTTGGCGACTGCAACCATGTGGTCGACTTGGTTCTTTACATGGCGAGCAAAGAATGAAGTGGAGTGTGAACAAGACAGTTCGTCGCTTCTCCTGGCGCTCCCTTTGGCCCAAATGGGCTGGATGTTTGGGGGTCTTTATGGAGACACCTGATAATTGGCCCCATTGTGCATGCTTCTTCAGACAATCTCTATATAGTAGCAGTTGATGGCTCTCTATTTCCACTCTATTTCCGCAGAATACATGACATCTTAAATCATTGACTTTTGATGTGACGGACTTTGTTACTTACAGTTAGCAAATAAACATTTCTAATTTTGCCATCAATTCCTCTGATAGATCCAATTCCTTTCCCAAGTGTAGAAACTCGGTGTTTGCAGCTAAATCTTGTGTCCCAAACCCATCACTATCTCTACCCACTTTACCCAGTCGCACCCAACTGTCCCTGGACTCTGTATCCTTTTCTCCTGACAAGGTGGAGAGCTTGCTTTCAAACCTCGAGTCAGATTCTGCAACCGGTCCAGACGGCATCAGCCCACGTGTCCTCAAAGCCTGCTCTTCTGCTCTTGCTCACCCTCTCTCTGTTCTATTCACCCTCTCATTTTCCCAAGGTCATCTGCCATCTGCTTGGAAATCTGCTAACATCACTGCCCTGCATAAAAAAGGTGCAAAAACAGATCCCTGTAACTATAGACCAATCAGCCTTCTCCCAATCATCAGCAAGGTTATGGAATCCATCATCGCTTCAGACATGAAATCCTTCCTCTTCTCCAATGGCTTGATTTCCAATCATCAATTTGGTTTCAGACCAGGTCACTCTACCCTAGATATGCTGCTACTGCTCTCCCATCAATGGATGGAGGTCCTCAATGCCAGACAGGAAATCCGAGCCGTATCCCTGGACATATCACGTGCTTTTGACACAGTCTGGCACCCTGCCCTACTCACCAAACTCTCTGCCCATGGTATTCAAGGCCATCTCCACTCATGGCTCGCAGACTTCCTCTCCTGTCGCAGTCAACGTGTGGCCCTAAATGGAGTTCTTTCATCCCCTCTTCCTGTGCAGGCTGGAGTTCCTCAAGGTAGCGTTCTGGGCCCTGTTCTTTTTCTGGTTTTCATCAATGATCTCTCGGACTCTCTGGAAAATCCTCTATTTCTCTTTGCCGATGACTCAACCCTCTGCCGTACCATCTGTCATCCCTCAGACCGGCAAGGAGCAGCTTCTTCGCTCACTGCAGATCTGGATAAAATCACAAACTGGTCCAACACGTGGAACATGTCTTTCAATCCAGACAAATCTCACACTCTCACTATGTCTCTTCGAAAGGACCGTTTACAAAACCCCCCCATCCACTTTCTCAACAATCCTCTGGAAGAAGTCTTTTCTTTCAAGCTTCTGGGTCTCACTATCTGCCATGACCTTTCCTGGGAAAGTCACATTTCCAACCTTGCCTCAAAAGCCAGTCGCCGACTGGGAATCCTCCGTCGTGCAAAGTCCTTCCTCGGCCCTCTTGAGCTCCTGACCACTTACAAAGCTTTTGTCCGTAGCCTGATGGAGTACTGCTCTCCCCTCTGGGCTGGTGCTCCTGCCTCCCACCTTTCTCGACTTCACGCTGTCGAAACCAGGGCTTTTAAGATCATTGGCATCTCCCGCAATGAAGCTGAGTCTTTGGGCCTCTCACTCAATCACCGCAGGTTGGTCGGTGGTCTTTCTGTCTTCTACCAACTCCTCTCCAGCCTTGCCTCCCCTGCTGTCTCTGCGATTTGTTCCAACCACATTTCCACAGGGCGCTCAAGGTCCGCCAACCCCCTTCTGGTAAAACTACCAAAATCACGAATCACTGCTCATCTTCACTCTTTCATTCCTCTTTTTTCCCGCCTTTGGAATAAACTTCCTCACTCTATTCTTTCCCATTCTTCCCTTCAGGCTTTCAAAACAGCTGTTCACCACCACCTCTTATCTTCCCCCATCCAAATCCTCGATCTTTTCTACCCCGATAATCCACCCAAGCCCACTTCCTTCAATTCTCCTGCTTTCCTTCCTGAAAGTCCCTTTAATGTCCATCTTCCCTCGCCATGTTCCCCGTCCCATCCCCATCCCTCTCCCTTCCACAGTTCACCTGTGTCTGTTCCCCAATGTTTTGTCCCTTCCACTCCCGCCCCTCTTGTCTCATGCCTCCTTGCTGTGAGTTGTGTGTTAGCTCTCATACGAGCCTCGACCAAGGTATACAAAAAAAAAAAAAAAAAAA
This sequence comes from Eptatretus burgeri, assembly GCF_056783735.1. NCBI lineage: Eukaryota > Metazoa > Chordata > Myxini > Myxiniformes > Myxinidae > Eptatretus > Eptatretus burgeri. The sequence continues at coordinate 7,841,239 of NC_140971.1, read as the reverse complement.
AAAAAAAAAAACATTTCCTGCACCTCACTGTTGGTTCTTGGAATTTTCAAGGCACTTGCCTTTCCTTTCCCTGCACATGTGCTCACTGTATCACACCCAGTCTTATGCATACATGCCTATAAGACAAATATTTTCGCAAATAATGTTAACTATTTTCTGGACATCATGGACTCTGGTACTGATTTTGTGCCACATTTCTGGAACAAGAAAGCCCCAATGTGAATTTGGAAAGCCAAGCATATGATGACTACATTTGTATCTTCAGCACATATCATCACTGCCCGGTAGCCTTCACCAGCTACATGGGCTGTGTGGAAGAAAAATAATTATATTCATGCACTCTCAATTATAATTGTTGCTGGTGCTTTATAAATTTAATTTTTATGCTCTAGTCGAATTAGCTGTCAGTAATGTTTCCCTTCACCCAAGAGTCTTTTGACCTACATATTGATAAAAGGAATGTCTTACAATGAAACAAGGTGAACTGTTTGAAAAGACTGCAAACTTTCACCGCGATTGTGTCATTCTCTCCCTTACACCCAAAGTGGACACGTATTGCTGTTTGAGTTATTTTGCCTCATGCTTATCAGCTAATCCTGCAGTTGAGTTGCCAAATGTCTCCTCCTCCCATCCTTTGGAATGTCAAATTGTACATAAGAAGAATTGCTTCGGGCTTCTGTTTCAGTGAATCCTTCAATGTTCTTCCTCCGTATATATGAAATTAAAGATTCTCCTTTGGTATGCTGATCCAACTTGTGGAAATTGAGTTATTTTCCACCACAGCTGCATGAAGCAGCAAGCGACCATCTGCTTCTTCTTGTGCACACCTCAGTTCTTGCAGTTCATTGCTATCTTCAGATGTGAACATTTCTCGTCAGAAGTTACATACTTCATTGCATCTTTGTTTGAGGCTTCCTGACATACCCTGGCTTCCTTCAGTCACTCACCAAAAATGTTATGAAGCCTTTATTAATTTCTCTTCCACATTTCCTGTGATAGATCATTTCTGGGATCTCATTTTCAGCAATTTCTAAAATTGGTGCATGATCCTATACTTGAGCAGCATCTTTTAAAGTAAGCCACGATTCGTATCTTTGGGAACTGATTAAATGTTGTGCTGGAAATTCACACACAAGAGAAAACGCTTTATAATCTCACAGATCGTTTATTGTATATAAACACACGTGTGGGAGAAAAGCTTGTCTCAAGAGTCCAAATAGATCTCTCACTCTGAGCTGGAACACATGGCCTTTTATATGATTGAAAAATATGGAGGAGGGTCAGAGCATCACAGGGTACTGGTTCATCAATACCAGACTACAAGAAAGCTTTGTTTACACACAAGGTCTTTCAAACAAAGAGGAAAAAAAACAATTTTGTGCATAACAAAACAAGATAGTGCTGTGAAAGAATGTCTTGCTTCAGGGCATGCATGCACAGAAAACCTTCATTTACCGAGGCAATAAGCATTTATCGCAGCACACCGGTGGAGCATCTGGTTTTCAGAACAATGAGGAGTCCATGACCTCAACAGTTCGATGAGACTCATGCTTTCCAATCAAAATATGAGGACAATGGGAAGGCAGAGTTCATGAGCTTCATGTTTGTACAACTTTACAGTTGAATGGGAAACCAGAGTTAATGAGACTCAGCAATGCCTTTGGTGCATGACTCGCTGGCACCAGCCGAAGCCGCTTTACTTGCCAATCAAATTAAATTTTAAAAAAATAATGTTATATTACGCATTTAACTAACACACTATATCTACTCATTTATAAAATAACCATCGGTATGTAATAATCCGTTATAAGATATATTTTTAAAGTATCAAAGCAGGAAAGAGGGGCACATATTTCACTTTAATTAAGCATGGACTAATAACAGGATCTTTCACTTGGGCCAGTATGGGGATGGTACATTCATTATTATTTATTATTGCCATATGGTTTGAAAGTCATCTCTGGTTTTAAATGTTTGCTTTGAGTGGTACACTGATGGAATTGAGCATTTACTGGTGCACTCAGGAAAGCATTTTCTCAACATAGAGAAATGCAAACAATATATTCATCAATGATCCTAAGGGTTTAAAATATATGTTAGTTATATGGAATTAACCAGACCATAGTATATTTGAACAGAGATTCTACTCACTCATGGCTTGTCACGGTGAGTTCTGAGCAAACAAAGAAACTCATTTCCATGAGCAGCCCTTATTAACCTCCGCCATCTTCGAAGATGGATGGAGGTTAATATTTTCACCCCTGTTTGTTTGTTTGTTTGTTTATGAACAGTATTACGGAAAAACTCCTGGACGGATTTCGACGAAACTTGGTGGGGGGATTAGGTATGGTCCAAGGATCATGCCATTACATTTTGGACTTGGTCCAAAGTCCAATATGGCTGCTATGGCGGCCATTTTGAAAAAATATTTGAATTTTGGTTTTTGCATTTCTCCATGTTTTAAGTGATTTGCAACCAAAAAAAGAAGAAATTTGTAAGAGAAAAAAAAAATTTGCAACTTTTTTTCAAAAAAATTTCGATTTTATTTGAAAAATATTTTAATTTTTTTTTTTTTGCATTTTTACATGTTTTAAGTGATTTCCAGTCCCCCAAAAAAAATTGTTAGAGAAAAAAAAGAAATTTTGCAATTCTTTTTTCAAAAAAATTCCCATTTTATTTTTTTGGCATTTCTACATGCGCATCGATCTGGTTTAGTTCATTCAATCGTGGTCCAGTAGAGTCTGATCTGTTTTGACCTACAATGAATAGGATATCAGGTTCACTTAAGTGACCCAGCAGTATTGGTGGCGGAGGTTTTGCACTCTACCGAGTGCTCCCCCTCTAGTTTGCAAATGCAATGAGCTATGACTTTGCCATTGTAATAGACCTGATAGCCAATTTAAATCTTCATCTCATCTCGATCTCGGTACACATAAACCATTCCTTTCAGAAGTGATTTTAACCAATATCTTACAACAGACTTCATACTTCCATATTGTTTAAAGGCATTTTAAAGCAAACAAGGAGAAATGAGTACGTAATTTTTGAACAAAGAACACATCTTAATATGAAAAATATTTGTCTCAGCATGATCAACACAGAAACACAAGAGCTTCGCCATAGTCATGTGATCCATCGAGCTTTCTATTACCCTATATGTCCATGTTCACATTTCACAAGATGGAATTAATTATTTTACTTCTGCATTTCCCCATTTTGTTCTTTCAGAACAACTCATACGCTTGTTCTACAAGAAAAAACTCCTAGAAAGATTTAAATCGTCTTCAGCTTATAACAAGATCCGCTTCCCCAGCACCACCCAGACATGCACTCCATGTGGGGTCATCATTCCAGCGAGTGAATGTAAGCACCATTTTCTTGGGTTGCCACCACCTCGCCTTGTCTTGTTTCCATGGAGTTGAGGAGCTCAAATTATTCACAATGCATTTGAGCAAGCCATCCCAATTCCCCCCTCCATGTCCATATTTGTTGCATCCCTCTCATTGTTCCAAATCACTTTACCAAAATCATTCAATTGTTTCTCATTCAATTGTACTAACTGTTAAATCCTTCTAAAAAGATTTTCATCAATCTCTGGGGCACATGTGTTTGATGATCCTTGTTCCTCATAAAGTTCCACCAACATGGTGTCTCCACTAGATTTTACACTATGTTCTTGATTTTCTGGGTTTTCTAGATCTTCGTTGTCGCTTGGGGATGAACGGTCTGGAGCGGCTTCATGTACCACCATCGCTGTAACTGTGGAAAACCGGCTCATACACACTCCAATTACTGTTTCGATACATGCAATAATAACGACAACGGCTATCAATATCATTGATACAACACATGGAGTATCCATATTCCCCAGCCACTAAATATATTTTCCAGCCACGACCCAAAGTTCCATCCCTTATTATAGTTATGATATTTGGCACCTTCTGCATTAATTTTGACAGCCACATCATCAATCTCCTCTGAGTTATCAGGGATGTAGGTGTAACATTCTGACCCTACAACTGCACATGTGCCTCCCTGTGCAACCAATAAAATATCGAGGGTGACATGATTCTGCATAGCTACTGTCCGTTTGGCAACTATTTCAGTGTTTACTTTAGTAAAAACCCTCAGCAGTCTCATTCACAAGCTTCTCTAAAGAAGCTGCCATGTTAATGATCTCTCTAGCAGCTTTCCCCAAGCCATAAAAGGGAAAGGCAATCATGAAGAATCTTTCAGTTTCTGAAATAGATATTTTATTTTTATTCTGTGGCATGAAAGGTGATTGGTCAAAAATACGGATTTGGGGTATTACATATCCTAAATAACAAGAGCCCGTCCATCTGACTGGTAACCACAAATATGCCCAATGCCCACATTCGAAATAAGTACCGCTTAAAGGTGCCTGGGGTTCCATGAGGTTATTAGATCCTCGTGGAGGATCTCTAAGTCTTACTCACGTTGTTGTTCTTCATATTCTTCTTGTGGGCTTTTTTGTTTCACAGCCTACAGTTTTCATCGAAACTTCCTGAAACTTGGCGTATATATGTAACAATACTCTGCGCAGACAGTAACCATCTCCGATTTTGAAAATTCCTCCTAGAAAAAAAAGTTATGACGTCAAAATATCTCCGCTAATGGAAATGGCCTAAAAAATTATCTCCGAAACTAGGCAAGCTTTTTGAATTCTGTTTGCGGGAATCGAACAGGGCATTAGCAGAGATGAATTACCGCACATATGATACATCACTATGACATCATATCAATTTTTATGAGGCCATTCCTATTTTTTGACATTTTTTGTTTCACAACCCAGAGTTTTCATCGGATCTTCGTGAAACTTGCCATGTATATGCAGAAAGCCCACGCGCAGGCAGTAACAATCTCCGATTTGGGAAATTCTTCCGAGAAAAAAAGTTGACGTCATAATATCGCCACTAATGGAAATCGCCTATGCCATTATCTCCGAAACGAGGCAAGCTTTTTGAATTTTGTTTGCGGGAATCAAGCCGGGCATTAGCACAGATAATTTATCGCAAACCTGATACATCACAATGACATCATATTCGTTTTTATGACGTCATCATTACGAGTTCGAGGATCTTCGCTCATTTGAGCTTGTTCATTCGTATCTTTACATCTATACTTGTCCCAGTAGTTCGTCCCTTAATGGTTACTTTTTCTTTCCCATGTTCAGCATAATATTGGCACGTTGAGTTACCCAAGTAAGGTAATTTCCTTTCCTACAAACTAGACAAGCTATTTCTATGTCTTTCTTTATCAACTCAAAATGCGGTGGGTATTTCCCTAATCCTTCACCCTTAGATAGTGAGGCAAAATTTGTCCTATACTGAGTAGAGTGGTCATCTCTTTCCCCTGCATATAGGAAGTTACATTTCTCCAAATACTTAGGATAGTACCAGTGCCAATAATCAGTACAATTGTACCACCGCCCCCCTTCTTCCAGTTACTTGTTATCTCTTGTACTTTCTCACTCACTACTTTGTTTGTTTTTTCTATTCTGGATGGGACTGTGTTGCTCTGTCTACAAACCAGGTACCCACATATATCTTCTCCTGAGAATGTTACTGCCGAGAGGGGCAGTCCTTGCTTGGATGAGTGGGGGAGCTGCGAACAAACCAAAACACTTGCTCCTGTTCATACTTTTCTCATGTTGCAAAGATATTGCGAAGAAAGTGTTCAGTGGATGTCCAGTTATCCCTTCATTTAACACTATGCCTCATTTCAGGCGTGATCGTGGACGTACAGTGCTTAGGTCCCCTCCATTCCGTGTCGCACAGGGTGCATAATTATATGGAAGGGTCAAAGATGTGCTTATCCCATCTATTCCTTGCTCGTGCAAATGTTCCAAAGGTTTACTTCCCTTTGTCCTTCTAGCTGTCCCATGGGCTGTTCCTTGTTTCTGCCCTAGCTTGTCCATGTGGTTACCTGTTGTTGTCAAGCATGTCATGACCTTCCCGTTTCATCAAGGCTCATCCTGTCCATTAATACAAACGACATGAAGATTATGAACATAGTAGCTATTAGCACTACTAAGCACGTCATGAAGTGTTGGTAATATCTTTCCCATCTGCGGTCTCTTTTGAAACTCTAAGCTCTGTTGCAATGAGATATGTGTGTCCATGATGGCTTACCCTCGCACTTAACAGCTGTGTGGGTGACCAAGAGTACCTGGTGAGGTCCTGTCCAACATGGTCGTAAAGTGTTTTTCCGCTTGAACGCCTCGACGTAAACAGTCGCCAGCCTGGAAGTCGTGGAGCTTCTCTGCTGCTATCTCTGGCAAGGCTTGTTTCACCTGAGTGAAATTCCCTGATGACCTTTGTTAATGCAACACAGAAATTAATCATTGTGTCATCCATCATGTGTATATCCATTTGCTTCGAAGTTAGCGGAGCTGTTGCTCGTACTCGCATTGGCATCCCCATCAGTATTTCATATGCGACAGTCTGCTGCATCTATTTACCTTTGACCTCATTGACATAATGTCCAATGGTATGGCTTCTGGCCATTTCAAACCTGTTTCATCACATATTTTTGTAATTTTGCTCTAAAGTATTCCATTCTGCTGCTGTACCTGCCCTGCCGACTTGGGGTGGTATGGAAAGTGTAAGTATTGTTTTATTTGTAAAGTTTTGCATAGTCCCTTAGTGATGTCCGATGTAATGTGTGATCCTTTATACTATATCATGTGCTACCCCACATGCATATTGAGAGTCTGTGTAAACAGTTCCACTTTTATCCTTCGCCATTGTCGACGACCCAACTACTAAAAGGATCATTTCTGAATTTTGTAGTGGGATGTCCTTTGGATCAGTTTGGGAAATAGCGGTCTGTGTCATTACCTCATCACAGTTATGTTCTTCCCCGTCCCCCTCCGTTGGCATTCGGGATGCTGGATTCAATGCAGGACATCATTCAATGACTATATTTGTAGCTTGAATCAATACCATGTCAAACGCCATAGCTCTTACTGCCAACAATTGCTGTGTTTTTGCCTTTAGTAGGATAGAGCTAACACATCCTCCTTTCTCCCTCCTATATCCCTCCTTTCCCTCTCCCCCCCCCCCACCCATCATCTTAATATTCTCGTCACAGAGCAATAGGTTGTGTTTGCTAGTAACTGAATAAGTGAACGATGCAGCAACAAGGTAACTGAACATGTGAAAACATGCTCCAGCAGAGTAAATGAAAAGCATACATCAGCAAATTAACTGAACATAGTATGAAGTACTGAATACATCTGCAACATCAAATAAAATTCCTTGAAATTGAACAATTTGCTTCCGATATCTTCAAGTTTTTTTTGTCAATAATCCTATAAAAATAAAACATGATGAAAACCAAATGTTAACACAGATTTCAAATGAAAATAACACTCCATTCACGTCCAGACAATTATTTCTGCTCTCTTCTTAAAAAAAAAAAAAAACTTTCTGAAGTTGAAAAGTACAGACATCATGTGTGCACATTATTTGTATTTTAGATATAGAGGTTAATGGACAAAAAAAAAAATGGAAACACCTAAGTAAATGAGGGGCACTAAGTATATTGAAAGCAATGGTTCTACAAATGTGGACCACGTAATAATTAAGAAAATGATATCCCAACATGCATATTTTTATTCATATGCAGCCTGTGGGTGCTTGACTGCATAATTTTCTTTCTCATGTAGCTCTGGGGGGCACAGCTGTGCTGCTGATGCAATGCCCTTGTTACCAGCAAGCTGGTACTCATTTTGCCAACTTCAGAATGATGACAGGCTGAGTCAGCCCGACTTGGTTTTACTTCAACTGCCTGACAGAGGCTTGAACTCAAGACCCGAGGATCTTAAACCAAGCACCTCAACCATCAAGTCAACACCAGGCCTCTCCCTGCATGCTTTGGGTCATGTATAGGAATGCTGCACAGGCCTGGTTGCCTTTTATTATGGTGAACATAGCTGCAAGAGGTGATATTTCTGACGTGAAATTCCTCTCTCAAGCTGCTTGCTGGGCCTGTTGTGTTTGTCTTGTACATTTTGTCTTGTTCGTCCTGTTTTTGTTCGTCTTTCCCTTCCTGTTTTTCCTTGGCCTTCCTCATTTCTAGTAGGCCTCGTCCACCAGACAGGAAGTGTGGACCTGTGGCCACCCCCACGTCCACCTCGTGTGGCCCTGCCACCACCTACCTCACTCCTCCTCCTTCCCCTCTCTCCGAGTGTTGTCCCCACCCTCCCCAGGACTGGCATAATGAGCATTTGGTTCAAGTTTGAGAAGGTGGAACCCATTCCACCAAGTGAAGTATTTGGGGGGACGGTATTGATGGGCATGCTGGAGTTCAAGGCTGAGGATTTTTATGTTTAATCTCCTTGACCTGTGGAATTGATGTGTCCTTCCAGTCTGTTGGAAGGCTTGCTGAGTTCTGGGTGCGGTGGACTACTGCTCGCTCAACCGTTTTTCTGGCTGACTGGGTGGTCGAGGCCCTCTCTGACCATGAGAGGGTCATGACGATCAACATATCTTTAAGTCATTATATCTAGACAACCAATACTTGGACATCATAATGGATTACGATGTCCAGTATTGGTTGTCTAGATATGTTGATGTTCATGCCCTACCATGGTTGATCTGAAATTGTTTGGGTATATGGACTGAGGCTTGGCAGTATGGTGTTAGATTTTCGGTCAAGGAGGATGGCACGGTCACCCACATCCCTAATGGGATCGTCATTGGGATTGACCATAGCCAGGTGTTTTATGCAGAAGAGCCAAAACTATTCTGCAGGTGCATTAAACTGGGTCACCTTGTGTCTGGACTTCCGGTTCCGGTTTTGAGCGGCAAGAGGTCTCCTTCGGGGCTCCCTGCTGACATTCTCAAAGTTAAGTTCCGGTTGTTATTTGTCCCGTTTTAACTGTTTAATTTTCTCACCTACATGTTAATGTGTGTTCCTAGTTCGGTTTTGTTTCAAAAATCGTGCTATTTTGTGAGTATTTTTGTCGACGTTCTTACTTGGTGTTTGAGGCCTAGTCCTAGGTTTGAGGCCTACCGGTTCCACTCGGTGTTCGATCGTTTTTTTTGTTTGTTTGTTTGTTTTTTCTCCCCATTACCTTCAATTTCTATCCTCCCCATTACCTTCAATTTTCATCCTCCCCACTTTCCAAACATCCCCCATTCTCCCAACTAATCTCTTTCTTATCTCAAAAAAAAAAAAAAAAAACCCAACAATAACAACAACACGCTCACCTTCTCCCGATTCTGCTACTTCTTCTTCCTCTTAACTTCCTCCTCGTCTTCCTCGATTTCTTTTTTTTTTTACACTTCCATGACCTAATCTGTTGAACTCTCTCATACATTAATATTAACAACAAAAACGATCTTATAATGCTTCATCTTCCTCTCTCACACATGTGGTACTCTTTACTGTTTCACAATGCACTTCTCTTCTGCTATTTTAACAGACTGCTCTCATTTCGACCTCTCCTTCATTCCTTGCCTAAAAATCCAACTATTACAGCGCTTCTTCTCTCCATGCTCTGAATTCGCCTTCATTGCATCCATCAAGAATTGTGTTAAATCGCATCTCTGACCTAAAACTTTTAAAAACCACAGTTTGCCATGGATGCTGCTCGCTTTCCATCAACCATTCTTTTTTTCCAACTTCAGTGCCAACTCACCCCCTCACCCCCTCACTCTCACTCTCAAAGCAAACCATCCCACTCTTCTCCCTCCAAGCCTCCCTCTCACCTCTTTCCAAAAATTCCCCCCTCACCTTTCTCCCACCTTTCATCCCCCTCACTCTTCCTTCTCTAAGTTGCCCCCCCTCTCATCCACCAACCTGCCTCCCTCCACTGCCCTCTCACCTCCATGTCTTCACTCCACCTCCTCAAATCCTCAACTGCCATCTTCCTTGTCTCTTGTCCCCCCTCTCTCTCCCAGCACCACAGAGCCTTTTCTCCTCCCTCATTCGGCCCCCTCCCCTCGCTATTCTGCAATACCCCACACTCCTTCAGCAACCCTCCTTACCTCCCCCCTCGTCCCTCATCCTACCCTCCCCGCCCTCCACCTCCTGCACCCAAAGCCTCCTCCCCTACCTCTTCATTAAATGTGTGGACCTCAAATATCCGGGGCCTTCGCTCAAACCTTTCAGATCTTTCCATGCAGGTTGCCACTGACAAACCAGACATTATCTGCCTAACAGAAACTTTCCTCTCCCAAGACGTGTCTGACTCCCAAGTATCTCTCCCTGGTTACTCCCTCTTACGGTATGACAGACCTGAGCCTCGTCCTGGTGGAGGTGTTGCTCTCTTCATCAAAGACTCTATTCCTCACTCTCCCTGCACTGCTCTCACTCCCCCACACCCCCAGGAATACCTCTGGCTTCGGCTTCCCCTCCACTCCCACCTCATGTTTATATGTGTACTGTACCGTCCACCGAACAGTGATGACTCCATCTACACCTCACTCTCCGAAAACATGGACCATCTTCTATCTTCTCATCCAAACTCTCTCTTCCTCTTATGTGGCGACTTCAATTGTCATCACGCCAGTTGGCTAGGTGTGGGTACCTCTCTCACCTGCCATGGGACGTCAGCAAAAGCTTTCTGTGACTCATTGGGACTGACTCAATCGGTCAACTTCCCGACCCGGATCTCAACCAATGGGACTCCATCTCTTCTGGATCTGATTTTGACAAATTTCCCTGACAATATCTGCTGCTCTTCCTTCGCTCCAATTGGTTCTTCTGACCACGTCCTTGTTAAAGTGGACATCTCTCTGGCTGTCATCAGAGAACCACCTCACCGCCGTCGAGTCTGGCATTTCACTCAAGCCGACTGGCAGGGTCTCCGAGCAGCCATCAAACTTACAGACTGGTCTCCTATCACTACTTTCTCAAACATCAACTCATCCTGGGAATTCTTTCAAAGAAACTTGCTCTCCCTCATGCACAGATTTATCCCCTCTCGTGTTCAGTTGTCTTACCCTTCCTCCCGCCCTTGGTTTACTGAAGCTTGTGGCGAGGCAGTTGTCCTGAAACAACTTGCCTTTGCCTCATGGAAAGCAAACCCAACTGAGGGCAATCTCAGTTCTTTCCACAAAGCTCGGAACAAGTGTGTATCTACCCTCAGGAGAGCCAGAAAACAACATCTTTCTCATCTCAAGTCTGAACTCTCAGACCTCTCTCCCTCCTCAAAATCCTGGTGGCGTTTAATCAAATCTGTTTCTGGTGTATGTTCCCCCTCCATCCCTCCCTTACCTCAAATGGTCGCACTGCTGATTCCACACGTGATAAAGCTGAATGTCTAAACTCGGTGTTTGCAGCTAAATCTTGTGTCCCAAACCCATCACTATCTCTACCCACTTTACCCAGTCGCACCCAACTGTCCCTGGACTCTGTATCCTTTTCTCCTGACAAGGTGGAGAGCTTGCTTTCAAGCCTCGAGTCAGATTCTGCAACCGGTCCAGACGGCATCAGCCCACGTGTCCTCAAAGCCTGCTCTTCTGCTCTTGCTCACCCTCTCTCTGTTCTATTCACCCTCTCATTTTCCCAAGGTCATCTGCCATCTGCTTGGAAATCTGCTAACATCACTGCCCTGCATAAAAAAGGTGCAAAAACAGATCCCTGTAACTACAGACCAATCAGCCTTCTCCCAATCATCAGCAAGGTTATGGAATCCATCATTGCTTCAGACATGAAATCCTTCCTCTTCTCCAATGGCTTGATTTCCAATCATCAATTTGGTTTCAGACCAGGTCACTCTACCCTGGATATGCTGCTACTGCTCTCCCATCAATGGATGGAGGTCCTCAATGCCAGACAGGAAATCCGAGCCGTATCCCTGGACATATCACGTGCTTTTGACACAGTCTGGCACCCTGCCCTACTCACCAAACTCTCTTCCCATGGTATTCAAGGCCATCTCCACTCATGGCTCGCAGACTTCCTCTCCTGTCGCAGTCAACGTGTGGCCCTAAATGGAGTTCTTTCATCCCCTCTTCCTGTGCAGGCTGGAGTTCCTCAAGGTAGCGTTCTGGGCCCTGTTCTTTTTCTGGTTTTCATCAATGATCTCTCGGACTCTCTGGAAAATCCTCTATTTCTCTTTGCCGATGACTCCACCCTCTGCCGTACCATCTGTCATCCCTCAGACCGGCAAGCAGCAGCTTCTTCGCTCACTGCAGATCTGGATAAAATCACAAACTGGTCCAACACGTGGAACATGTCTTTCAATCCACACAAATCTCACACTCTCACTATGTCTCTTCGAAAGGACCGTTTACAAAACCCCCCATCCACTTTCTCAACAATCCTCTGGAAGAAGTCTTTTCTTTCAAGCTTCTGGGTCTCACTATCTGCCATGACCTTTCCTGGGAAAGTCACATTTCCAACCTTGCCTCAAAGCCAGTCGCCGACTGGGAATCCTCCGTCGTGCAAAGTCCTTCCTCGGCCCTCTTGAGCTCCTGACTACTTACAAAGCTTTTGTCCGTAGCCTGATGGAGTACTGCTCTCCCTCTGGGCTGGTGCTCCTGCCTCCCACCTTTCTCGACTTCACGCTGTCGAAACCAGGGCTTTTAAGATCATTGGCATCTCCCGCAATGAAGCTGAGTCTTTGGGCCTCTCACTCAATCACCGCAGGTTGGTCGGTGGTCTTTCTGTCTTCTACCGACTCCTCTCCAGCCTTGCCCCCCTGCTCTCTCTGCGATTTGTCCCAACCACATTTCCACAGGGCGCTCAAGGTCCGCCAACAACCCCCTTCTGGTAAAACTACCAAAATCACGAATCACTGCTCATCTTCACTCATTCATTCCTCTTTTTCCCGCCTTTGGAATAAACTTCCTCACTCTATTCTTTCCCATTCTTCCCTCCAGGCTTTTCAAAACAGCTGTTCACCACCACCTCTTATCTTCCCCATCCAAATCCTCGATCTTTTCTACCCCGATAATCCACCCATGCCCACTTCCTTCAATTCTCCTGCTTTCCTTCCTGAAAGTCCCTGTAATGTCCATCTTCTCCTCGCCATGTTCCCCGTCCCATCCCCATCCCTCTCCCTTCCACAGTTCACCTGTGTCTGTTCCCCAATGTTTTGTCCCTTCCACTCCCACCCCTCTTGTCTCATGCCTCCTTGCTGTGAGTTGTGTGTTAGCTTTCATACGAGCCTCGACCAAGGTATACAAAAAAAAAAAAAAAAAATAAAAAAAAAAGTACCATTGTGCGGCCAGGGTGGCCAGTTAGGACATTTGATGGAGCACATTCACCGCTCAGGTGCAGTGCACACCTTTCGCTCTTGCCCACAGAGCTACACGAAAAAGATGCGTGCATCTGTGGATGGGGGTTGGGGTGTTGCCCCAGAGATGTGTATGGCTGTGGGTGCTGTATCTTCCTTGACGGATGTGTTGTTCCCCCACCCTCCCCACAGAGGATGTGGAGCGAGACGTGGAGCAGGGTGTGAATGATGTGAGGAAGGACAGTGGGGAGGAGAACAGGGAAACTGCAGTTCTTTTGCCCCCAGCACAACAGAACCTGGATGTGGTTACTTTGCATGCAGGGCACACTGAGGTGGGAGGGGGAAAGGTTGTTTCTCTGGTGTCGGGGTCAGGGAAAAAACTTCCATTCAAGAGACCCCACTGCCGGGGGTTGAAAATGATGGCTGCTCCTTCGAGGATGGGGGGAGGGGGTGGTGATTGATATAGGAGAACGGAGATTGCACAAGTGCCGGAATAGGGGGGCAACCGAACAAAAGACTGTGCCTCCCCTAGGCAAAGCCCCACATGGTATTTATTGCCGAAGGACAAACATGAAGAAGCCTGGGGGAGTGTAGAGTTCCCCAAGCACTAGACAGCCCATCTTGGGCCAGAGCAAAAGAGGGACACAATGTGGCGAACGCAGAGGAGATTCCCCCAGCTATCCCTCCCCTGTTCCTTCCCACTTTTGCTTTCATTCCAGGAGGAGAAACTCCCCACCCATAATTTTTGTTGCCGGATATGTCCAGATGGTGTTTATGTCCAGGTGTTTATGGTATGACCGGTACAAAATGTATTTCAGACGTTATTTTGTTTCCATCTTCACTGTTATTCTTTGCAGAATCATTTTGATGAGACAGTATGAATCGTAATTAATGCTCCACCGCACGTCTGCCTTCCCTTCCCCTCACCTCAAGCATATCTCCTCTCACCTCCCCAAAAACACTCGCAACCCCCTCCCTCCCCCGACGACTCTCTGGACGTTTGTAAGCATTTTTTGTTTGTATACCTTGTCGAGACTCGTATGAGAGCAAACACACAACGCACAGCAAGGGGGCATGAGACAAGAGGGGTGGGAGAGGGAAGGAGAAAACAGTGGGGAACAGAGACATTAGGAGAGCTGTGGAAGGGAGAGAGATGGAGCAGGGAACACGGGGAATAGAAGATGGACATTACAGGGACTTTCAGGAAGGAAAGCAGGGAATTTGAAGGAGGTGGGTTTGGGGTGGATTATCGGGGGTAGAAAAGATCGAGGATTTGGATGGGGGACAATAAGAGGTGGTGGTGAACAGGTGTTTTGAAGGCCTGGAGGGAAGAATGGGATTGAATAGAGCGAGGGAGTTTATTCCAAAGGCGGGAAAAAAGAGGAATGAAAGAGTGAAGGTGAGCAGTGATTCGTGATTTTGGTAGTTTTACCAGAAGGGGGTTGTTGGCAGACCGTGAGCGCCCTGCAGAAACATGGTAGGGACAAATCGCAGACACAGCAGGGGGGGGTGGGGGCGAGACTGGAGAGGAGACGGTGGAAGACAGAATGACCACTGACCTACCTGCGGTGAGAGAGTGAGAGGACCAAAGACTCAGCCTCATCACGGGAGATGCCAATGATCCAAAATGCTTTGGTTTCCACAGCGTGAAGCCGAGAAAGGTGCGAGGCAGGAACACCAGCCCAGAGGGGAGAGCAGTACTCCATCAGGCTGTGGACGAAAGCTTTGTATGTGGTCAGGAGCTCAGGTGGGCCGAGGAAGGACTTTGCACGATGGAGGATTCCCCGTCGGCGACTGGCTTTGGAGGCCATGTTGGAAATGTGACTTTTCCAGGAAAGATCATGGCAGATAGTGAAACCCAGAAGCTTGAAAGAAAAGACTTCTTCCAGAGGATTGTTGAGAAAGTGGATGGGGGGGTTTTCTAAACGGTCCTTTCGGAGAGACAAAGTGAGAGTGTGAGATTTGTCCGGATTGAAAGACATGTTCCACGTGTTGGACCAGCTTGTGATTTTATCCAGATCTGCAGTGAGCGAAGAAGCTGCTGCATGCCGATCTGAGGGATGACAGATGGTATGACAGAGGGTGGAGTCATCAGCAAAGAGATATAGAGGATTTTCCAGAGTCGGAGAGATCATTGATGAAAACCAGAAAAAGAACAGGGCCCAGAACTCTGGATTGAGGAACTCCAGCCTGGACAGGAAGAGGGGATGAAAGAACTCCATTTAGGGCCACACATTGACTGCAACAGGAGAGGAAGTCTGTGAGCCATGAGTGGAGATGGCCTTGGATACCAAAGGAAGAGTTTGGTCAGCAGGACAGGGAGCCACACCGTGTCAAAAGCACGTGATATTGTTACGAATCTGGAAGCCTTGCGCACACAGACAGACAGCCGTCCCCGTAGCTAAGTTATTTCGATAAGTGTGTGTTTCTAGTTCGGGCCACCTGCCTGTGTCTAATGGGAATTACATACATGCGCTGCAAAGTTATTTTGATAGTTAGGATTTGAATTACATCCATAAATCTTGTTGACAACAACAGCATCACCCTCACCTTCACCTCGCTCTGGCCGACGCCATGGCGCGCGTGGTGGCCGGAGTCCAAGGAGAAGCCTCGCGGCGGCCCTCGACCAATCAGCGTGCTGCAAGTGAGGTGGCCGCCGCTCAGCCAATCAGACCCCACCACGGTGAGAAAGGCGGTCCGCGTGATGTCACCACGCCCCCGGGCCAATTGACGGACTTGTGGCTGGTTTTGGCCATTTGGGAAGGTGAAGAGCGATTCTGCGCACCAAAACCAGCCAATGAGGAAAGACATACACCATGACACCGAGGTTCGGCTGACGGAGGGGGGAGGATAAAAGCTCAGGCTCTGTTTTTCGTGTGGGGGGGGGTGGTTTTTATTTGGTGGTGGTTTTTCTTTGGAAGGGTGGTGCTTCTTTTGAAAGCCAGTCTTCGTCTTGCCAGTCTTCGCCCTGCCGGCCTCCATTCGCCGGGAGCCCGGTCGTGTGGACGCCTGGGCTGCTACAGGTCGGAGTCCCGCCACCCCACCAGCCCAACATACCTGCTCGAGGCGGACAGGTCCGAGTGTGGGCTCTGGTCTTCATCACGCCTTTCTCTCTGAGTTGGAGGCCTCAATAAAAGCCGTGGCCCACCGTTTCTTTTGGGTGTGTGTGTGTATGTGTGTGTGTGTGTGTGTGTGTGTGTGTGTGTGTGTGTGTGTGTGTGTGTGTGTGTGTGTGTGTGTGTGTGTGTGTGTGTTTGTGGGCCCGTCTGTAAGTAGACATTGTTAAGTACTCACCGGGGACTCTTTGTACAATGCATGTCTATATTCGGTGTTTATTCTGCTCTGTCTCCCCTTTCCCTATTGTAAATAAATCTCCTGTTAAATGTATCAGCTAGTTTCTGTGTTTTCGTCATTGGTTTAACACGGTGCGTGTTGGGGAATTAAAGAAGGCCATTGTTGCCGTAGTTGTGTGCATTTGGACCGACGGACCCTCGGTAACCATCTGCTCGGGTTACGCACGGGTCGAGCATGGAAACGACTCGTCCCGTTCGAGTTCCGTCGAAGGTGTGAATAATCGGTAGTTCGCCACGTGGGCCTCTAAGTATTTTGAAGTTTGGCAAATAACCCTGTCCCACGTGGTGGAATTATTGACGATTTACGGTCCTGTAAGGGCCCCGTACCCTCGGAGTTTTCCAAAAGGTACGATCTAGATTCCGTGTGTTCGGTCGAGTCGACCATACTGCTCCACCGAGCAGTCGTGCTCGCAGCCGATACCCGGCCCACAACAAATTGCTAGTCAGGAGTGCGATCCAGCCCCTCGGCCTCCATCGAGAAATTCAGGAGATTCGGACCAGGGGTGCGGAGCAAATCCCCCTGTTCCCCCAAATTGCGAGCGATATTAAATTTTGGTCCCAACACACAACATGTCTAACTAAGACGGTCTGAAACAGGTGGGTAGTGGTAGTAGTGTAGAGGAACCCATGGTCCAGGACACCACCCCCATGCAAGAAGTCGTGCCCCCGCAACCAAGCTCAGAGTTCGTAATGGGCGCAGGGGCGGCATATGACACCCCCCCCTCCATCAAAGTTTCCTCCCGATTCCTGTCGGGTCCATGACCGGCCGTGGCAGATCGGCTTCGCGAGAGCCATCGGGCATCAAACAATTAATACTGATGATGCAACGGATGGATGCTGAAATGAAAACGAATGCGCAACAAATGTAAAACAAAATGGACGTGAACACCCTCGATATGCAAACACTAAAGGGTGGTATGCAAACCCAGAGAGGTGAAATGCAATGCATGGGGTTGAGGGGATGAGTGCTGTGAACGGGTACACGCGGAGTTTGTGGGGGGGGGGGTATGGAAACCCCGGGATTGCTTGTGGTAGCACGAATCCCCGATATGAATGTCCCGGTGTGTGTGGTTAAGAGTATGAGTGGGGCGAGTGTGCTGAAATGTGTGTCAAAAGGTGAGTATGGTACGAGTGTCATGGCGTGCGTGAGGAACATGGCGTGCGTGGGGAATCCCTCGAAAGCGAGCGCTGGTTGTGATGCGCAGGGCGACGACAAGGCCCCAAGGATCGTCCGATGGAAGGGACGAACGGGCAAGCCGAAAACCGCCACCATGGTGATGCAAAAGAGGAAGAAAAAAAAGCCTCGCTCCAAGTGTACGGCCCCGGGCAGGATGTGGCAAGCATCCTGTTTGGGCAAAGGAAGCATCAGTTCGTAGGAATGTGGGATGGAGAGTCGATAGAGGGGGCGTGGTCGGAATTGGGCGGAAACGTGCACACTGTACGAGCCCATGGGGGCATTAAAGATGTGTTGACTGTTCCTGGAGAGACTCTGTCGTTCTGGCCTCGTTCCTGGCTTCAAATGTAACATTTGGCGACGAAGGTAAACGATGGCTGCGTACGGGAAAGTGGAGGAGTTCAACTCCGAGCAGTCGTGGGATGCTTACGTGGAACGTTTGTCATTTTACTACGAGGCGAACGATATCACGGAGGGCGGCACGAGGCGCGCCATTTTGTTGTCGGTTGTGGGAGCTGAAACATGCGCAGTCATCCGGTCACCGTGTGCACCCAGCATCCAGGAGAAGTCGATTTTGAAGAGATCGTGGAAATTGTTAAAGAACATTTTTCACCGAAGCCTCATGAAACTCTGGCGCATTTCAACTTGAGGGGTTTTGCTTGCAAAGACCGGAGCAATCCATCGGTTCGTTCCTTGCAGAACGACGAGAAGGAAGCAAACACTGAGTACGGGCTGATGCTTGATGAGTTGATAGGTGACCAGTTCATATTTGGGGTGAGTAACGAAAGCCTTCAAAAGAGGCTGTTGGAAACTGACGGACTTACATTGAAGACAAGCCGGTAGGCGGACATGCAGGGCCGGATTTTCCAAGAGGCAACATAGGCCATTGGCCTCGGGCCCACCAGTACCTGGGGGCCCACCGGGGACTTGTAGGTTCTCTGCTCGGCCAAGGAGTAGGCAAGTCGGCCCTATAGTAAAATGAATAAAATAAAATAAGGTAACGAAAAATATAACAGTACATTTTTAAATGCCCGTTTCCCACCATCTATCTAGCTATCTGTAGATTATATACATTACGTGTTGTATTTAGTGGACTTCGTTGTTATATTACGTGTGTTTTTTGTGCTCTTATTTTGTGATATTGGTATCTCTTAAACTAGACTTGAACTAATTTATTATTACTTTATGCTTACCTGATTTATTATATTCTGACCTCCGACAATCCCTTGACACAAACAGTATCATTGAGAAGTTTGCCATAGAAAAAAGCAGGAAAATGTCATTTTGAACTTCACATAGTTGTGCTTGCAAAATTTATTATGCTTCAGTTTCATTGTATTTTTTTCCATTATTCCTATGTGTAAGATGTACATGATATGGAACTTGATTTACTTTGATGTACACTGATGTACTAATATGATTTTAAATTATTGATGTGTTGCATTATGTTATAATTCTTTTTTTTTTTACATTACAATATTACGATATTTTTTTTTTTGGGGGGGGGGACACTGATAAGGTTTGGCCTAGGGCCCACAAGCAAGTAAATCCGGCCTTGCAGACATGGGTAGTCGACTACCCAATAGAACCTGATGTGATGGGCCCGTTCGATGGGGAATGACCTGAGGATTAAGCACAATAAAATTCATGATTCTAGCTTCAAGGGTTAATGCTTCAGATTGTTTTTTCGTTAAAATACCCCCACATTTAGAGGTTTTTCGGCCGTTACTAGGCAACGGAGGGGTCCATAGCAACGGTTCTTTCTCACACATAACTAGGACATACCATGAACCTACCATACCAGTTTCATGAATATCTGACTCAGTCTCTGAGATATAACGAACTTCGTTTTTTTATTGTTTTCGACCAGGGTTCATTCAAAGTCTATCTTCTCCGACAGTTTTCATAGGATCCGGCTGGAAATTTTTGACAATATGGCTGAATGTATTGCCCACAGTCGCTCATGGCCCGATTTTTGATTTTCGGAAAAATTATTTTTTTTGATTTTTTTTCAAAAATTTCAAAGTCCCGTTGCTAGGCAATGGTGGTGTCCATAGCAACAGTTCTCATTTGCACACAACTAGGTCATGGTATGAACCTACCAACCAAGTTTCATCGAAATCGCCATTGTATTAACGGAGCACTGGACCGAACAGTGGGACAGACAGACAGACAAGCCGGAAGGTGACATGGCTGCTCGCTCTAGATGGAAAGCTGGCTGACGCGACTAGCTGATATTCATGTACACGCTATCAATCAATTTCGCACAATAAATATAATTATCACAGCCCTCTTCGTTTGTGCCCAGAACCCCGCCTTGTGAAATTTCAGGCATGTTTTCAAAGAGACTCCAACAAATGGCAGCCCTGGTAATTCCATTTATCTATTCGCTAAAGATTTTATTTTTTTATATGATGCTGTAAGACATTCTCCTTGGGCACAGAGAAAAAACAGGTCCCTCGGAGGTCCAGTTTCGGAGGTATTGATTTTTTTTGTACAGTCCACAATAAGTGTACGATAAAGTATTTACTGTTGTTTAGCAACGGAGGTGTGCATAGCAACCATTCATTTTTGTGTACATGCTAGCCACATTGTACACATTTCACCCAAGTTTCATCAAAATCTGACTCTTTCTCTTAGAGATATTCGCAATTAACCGTTTCTGAAATGTTTGACATGTACTCGCCCAAAACCTATCTCCTCCTACAAATATTTTTTGTGAGGGCTGTAAATTGGCATGAAGGGAGCGAGATAGATTGCGCACAGAACTCTAAGCTTCAATTTTTCGATTTTTTTTTTTGGGGGGGATTTTTTGGGGGATTTTTTTTGACCACTTTAAAGGGCCGTTGCTATGCTGTTGCTAGGGCCCGGGGTCCCATATTCGAAAGCACACGATTCCCAGAAATATTGGTCCTACCTACCAAATTTCATTGGAATCGGTTGAGTGGTTTAGCCCCTCGGCTTGACCAAAGTTTTGCGGACAGACAGACAGATGGAAATGTCCAGAATAAGGGTGCTCTAAGAACAGCCAACAGACAGACAGACATATCGACGGAAATACTGATAATAAGGGTAGATCAAAAAAAAAATTTTCGACTCGATCAACAACCCAACAGACAAACATATCGACAGAAATACTGATAATAAGGGTAGAACAAATCTCAAAAAAAAAAATTTTGAATTTTTTTTTCGACTAGATCGAGAACCCAACATAAGGCCCTGTCACACCTTGACGATTTAGCCAACGTATGCCTGACGTATGCAAAATTGGGCTAAAACGCCGGCAGACGTCGAATACGTTATGGGTAAGTTTGTATACGTTAAGACATACGTCATAGTGCGCTGGCATACACCGTAGAACGCTGGCATACGTCGTAGTTTGCCAAGCTGTTAGACAAATTTTCCATGCTTGAAATTTCCCGACGTATGCCAGCGTATGACTCACACGTTCCGCATAATGCTGGCCATAAGTTGTAGGCACTTGACACAGCGATCGTTGACACACGTCGACACACGTTACTTGTAACTTACTCATAAGTCGAAACACGTCGAGGTAATGTTTAGCGTATCCGAAACTTATTTCTAACCTATGAGTAACGTGTTGAAGGCACGTTACGCGATCGTTGACAGACTTCGACACACGCTACTTGTAAGGTACTTATAAGTCGAAACACGTCAATGTAATGGTTAGCGTCAGTGTTCCAGACTCCCTGTTTTTTTTTTTGTTTTTTTTTTCTTTGGTATGACGGTCATGTTAACACTTGGATTTCTAGTGCGGTTATAACGTAATATAATTAATTAAAAGGCTGCCGCTCAACGATTTAAATCATAACCGTCATACCGAAAAAAAATACCAGGGCGTCTGGAACACTGACGCTAACCATTACATTGACGTGTTTCGACTTATGAGTACCTTACAAGTAGCGTGTGTCAACGATCATGTAGCGTGCCTACAACTTGTGCCAGCGTATGTGGAATGTGTGTCGTACGTCGAGAAATTTTCAACATGCTGAAAATTTTTCGGCGTACAATGACGTATGCCAGCGTACTACGACGTATGCCAGCATGTTATTAACGTATACAAAACTTACCTATAACGTATTCGACGTGTGCCAGCTTGGTTCGGCAAATTTTTCATACGTCGGCATACGCTGGCTAAAACGTCAAGGTGTGACAGCAGCTTCACACTTCGATGTCTAGTGCGGTTGTGATTTGAATCGTCGAGCCACAGCCTATTAATAGCCTACGCCACGTGATCGTCGGCAATACGCTGCCGCGCTATGCATAAGTTAGACTATCGTTGGGCATAGGTTGTGAACGCCGACAACACGCTCAGCATTCGTTGGTATAAGTTATCTATATGTGATTAAAACGTTCTGTGTACGTTACTAATACGTTATGCATACGTCCAACACGTTATTATACGCCCAAAAATTAAAAAAAAACTTCAATAGTTCAGCGTACGCCAGCGTTTTACATACATTTTGATACGTTGACATACGCTGGCTAAAACGTCAAGGTGTGACCGGCATTGGCTCATGAGTCAACTCGACGTGGAGCTGCTGCGATTCGTGAAGGTTCTGTGGGGAACCCATCGTCGAGTACAGTCCAGATGTTGTCGTTTATGCCATCGAGGACCGTCAGCTGTTGGTGGAAAACATGCTCCGAGCAGTTGCCGATTTAAAACCGAATCGTGTCTTCGTTGCGGTAAAATGGGTCATATTGCGAGACGTTGTGGGAGGAAGGTGGACTCCAATCGTCGGGAAGTGACTCAACCAAAGTCTAGAGTCCATTGTATGGATTCATCAACGGAGGAGGCCGCACCAGAATCGGAGACGTCCAGGTACAGGAATTACTCCTCAGTGGAGTGTGATAACGTGGAGTATGATACACTGCATCACACGTCCAGTTCTGGAGCTTTTACATGCACAGTGGAAATGGAAGGCACCAAGGTTGACATGGAGATAGATACGGGAGCATCCTGCTCTGTCATCAGTTAGAAGGTGTATGAGTCTTTGGAAAGCAGACCACCATTGCTCCGTTCTCTCCGTACTATTAAGACGTTCACTGGTGAAACAGTCCCCTTGGTCGGGGAGGCTGATATCATAGTGAGATATAGAGGTCAGCAAAAATTATTATTGCGAGTGGTGGTTACTAAGAGCGGGCCCAGTTTGTTGGGCAGAAACTGGCTTGAACAGTTGAAGTTGAACTAGGCGGAGATCAAGCAGCTGAAGATGCATAGTCGCCCAGAGGCAGCAGTGTTGGCTGATTATGAGGACTTATTTGTTGGGGATACAGGTTGGGTGGTTGGCATGAAAGCTACATTGTATGCCAAGCCAGACTGTAAGCCCAAGTTTTTGAAGGCCAGACCAGTGGCATTTGCTCTGAAGCAAAAGATTGACCATGAACTTGACCGCTTAGAGTCAGAGGGCCTAGTGGAGAGGGTCAAGTATTCAAAATGGGCCTCTCCAATTGTGGCTGTTTTGAAGTCAGATGCTTCAGTGAGGATATGTGGGGACTACAAATCTACCTTTAACCAGGCAGCCCTGGTTGACCTGTATCCCATTCCAAAAGTGGAGGATCTTCTAGCGGAGATGAGTGGTGGAAAACAGTGGTCTAAGTTGGACCTCTCACCTTACATGCAGCTGGAGTTGGATGAGGATTCAAAGGACTACACGACGATCGATACACATCATGGTCTGTATCGTTACAACCGTCTACCATTTGGTATATCATCGGCCCCAGCTATTTTTCAGAACTTCCTGGAAAACTTACCGAAGTCCATTCCTTTTGTGGTCGTACGACTGGATGATATACTGTTGCGAGCCGGGTATCGGCGACAAGCATGACCGCTAGATGGAGCTGCAGAGTCGACTCCACCGAACACCCGGAATTTAGGTCGTACCTTTTCGGAAAACTCAAAGTACGGGTCCCTTATCAGACCGTGAATTGTCAATAATTCTACCACATGGTACAGGGTTATTTGCCAATTTTCAAAATACCTGGAGATCCACGTGGCGAGTTACCGAGTATTCACACCCTCGACGGCACCCGTACGAGTCGAGCAGTTAGCGTGCTCGACCCATGCGCAACCCGAGCGGATGGTTGCCGAAGTCCCGTCGGTCCAAATGTCCCTTTACAGCGGCAACAGCCTTTATAATTCACCAACGCGCATCATGCTAAGCCAATAGAAGAAATACAGCAATGAACTGATACATTTAACAAAGCTATTTATTGATAATGGGGGTGGGGGGGGGGAGCACGCAAGAAGCAGAGTTATCACGACTCATAGAGAAGCACGTATGTACAGCTAAGAGCACTTGTACAATTCCTACTTACGGATGGGCCCACACGCACACGCACACCCAAACAAATGGACCCGCTGTGACGTCATTGATCTTTGGGTCAATTAAATTTTCTTCATGTTTTTATAAAGAACAGCTTTTCTAAATACAGCAAGGTGAAATTCAGCACGATTCACTCAGAAGTACACAAGAAAATAGCAAAATCTCACCCCACCCCCCCATTCCTAAAATTATCAAAATTGCGTCAGCAAGGTACAGTTAACATAGCCTATACTTTTATTCCACCAAAATTCTGCTTGCAGACAAGCTGATTTCAAAAAGACATCTATCAGGCTATTCAAAAATTATAGTCTGCAAAAATCCCCAGGGGGGGGGGGGGCGGGGATGGTTTTGACTATTGGCCCACGATCTATTACTACTGTTACTTACGTCGGATTACGTCGGAACGCAAATAATTAAATTTCAATATTCACTTTTATCATGTGATATCACCGCAAATTGTTAATTTTATGACTGGAAAGAAACAAAAAAAAAAACAAGACGATTGGTGAAACCATCCTGATTTAAATAAAAACTTGATATGCACCTTGAAAGAGCAGCAGCCAATCTTTACATTACAGTGTAATGAACGAAGAGTTTGTTCTGAAGATAACATATATATTGTTGCGAATTCGCGCCCGCCGGCGTGCGATCGGCCGCGTAACTCGAATCGTGACCGCGTCGCCCACCGGTCGGACAATTCAGTCGTGACCCTCCTTGGAACTACTGCCAGGAGCTAGTCACGGGTGGGGGTTTAACCTCACCACGATCGTGCCAATTGCCCACCCGCGCAGGATAGGGTTGCTCGCCAAATTCGACCTCCCTAAGTACCTGCGCGAGTAGTCGACCGGGCGATCGTACCTCTCCGCAGGTCGGCCGAGGACACGAACCGCTTAAGCGGTCAGTTCCGTGCTACAGTGATGACCGAGCGGTGTGATCGCCGACCTCGATGTATGTGATTCTGTTTCCCGGGTGCTTACACCCCTCTACAAATTTCTTCCGTGATGCAAGATGGCACTTTCAAAACAGGGAATAGGACGCAACGAACGGGAAACAGTTCAATAAGCGCATTTATTAGACATTGCACGTATTTACAGTCACAGCAATGAATCATGCACGTATGTACAATCAAAGCAAGCAGATAAAAGAATTACCACCGAATAAAGCGTTTTATTTGCACACACAGTCACTTAAACAAGTCTACTTACTAGACGGTGCCACCACATGCATTTATACAAAAAGCAAAGAAAAGCCACCCCCAAAGACAAGGGTGGCATACAGGTCCGTGGACCGAATGTGACGTGGAGCCTGGATGAGCGGTCAGGCCCACGAGACCGAAGGGACTTACCCGCGCCCTCGTGGCGCAACGGTGGGCAGGTCGTGACGTCTACTTCCCCACGGCCTGGCGTGGCCACGCCTGTCCTCGGGCACCCTGGTTGGTCGGTGAGCTCTCTCCGGCGTTCTCCACACGGATGCGCAGGCTCGCGCCACACAGCAGGCACCATGGAACGGATGGGGTTACTGGCACTCTCTCAGCGTGGATGCTCGGTATGGGAGGAAATTGCTGGTGCTCTCTCAGCACGTCGATGCTCTCTCAGCGAGACGGGGTTTCCAGCGCTCTCTCAGCGCGGATGCTCGGTATGGGAGGAAATTGCTGGTGCTCTCTCGGCACGTCGATGCTCTCTCACCAGGTCAATGCTCTCTCAGCGAGACGGGGTTACCGGCGTGCTCTCTCTGCGCGGACGCTCGGTAGGGGGGAATTGCTGATGCTCTCTCAGCACGTCGATGCCCTCTTTGCCAGTCAATGCTCTTTTAGCGAGTTGACGCTCAAACAAGCACCCTGGACCGCCTTGGCTCTGACAAACTCGCCCTGGCTGTGGTCTCCACTTTGCCCCTTTTCCCGGTGGTGGTCTCCACGTAGCCCTCTGGTTTGCCTCCGAGCCCCTCTCCGCGTCCCTGCTCCGTTCACCAACTCTCGCTCTGACACCACGACCATCTCCCCACAACCAGCTGTCTTGAGCTCCGTCTCTCGAAAACTGAACCCAGACTGAATTGTAACTGATCGCGAGCTCCGTTCATCAACACTGGCAACCGACCCACCGACACTTCTCTCGACACTGCCTCGAGCTCCCTAAAACCGACTGGCCCTGAGCTCCGTTCTGCTCGCCCTTTTATAGGGCCGGGGAAGCGAGAATCGACCCCTGACCCTTGACTTCCAACCCTGGCAAAGCGGACGTGGTAGAAATCATCGGAGCGCTCATCCTGACAACGTGAACTCTGACCCTGGTAAAGCGGACGTGGTAGAAATCATCGGAGGGCTCGTCCTGACAGCGTGAAGATGGCGTTGTCTCCGGGATGGAGGTGAAGCGATGTTTGCGGGGTGGCGTTGTTGATGGTAGTGAAGGGTAAAGGGCGAAGGTGGTGGTGGTGGTGGTGGTTTGGTGGTGGTTGTTTGGGAACGATGTTGGTGGTGGCGATTTGGTTGTTGGGGGATGAGTGGTCCAAAATAATGTTTGAGAAAAGAAAAACGGCTATCTCAAAGCGTCGCAGCCCGGTGAACACGAATAAATTCCCTCTAAACAACGGTGGGGAACTATCTGCACATAAACTTACCGGCATAACTGATCTCAGGACCTTTCTGGTGTTGTGCAAATTTCCACAGCCGTAACACTACCCCTTCCCCTTTTTACAGACTTGTCCCGAGTCGCCGAATTTTCGTGTGCCATCATGTGTAGTTCTCCCCTCATACACTTTACCTTCGGATCCCTGAGTACGACATTCAGTGTATTCATGTCCCCAAAATAATTAACCTACGGTCTGAGTAACTAACTAAACAAACCCACTCATACAGACGACTTCACTAAATTGCCGGCGCTAAGACATACATGCCGGGGGCGCACTCATGTTTACATTACAACTTAACAACTTAACTTACAAAATTTACACTGAACCATGGCCCAGGATCGATGGACTCTGTGAAAAAAAAGAGCAAAAGTCACAGCAGGGAGCCAGGCTACTCACATGCAGTCCAAGCCCCCCCCCCTATTGAAATGAATGCAGTGACCAAAAGCGGTACACGGGCCGCCAGTGCAGTCCCGTGTTGCGGCTGCCAACAGGGCAGTCCTTGCGGCTTGCGCAATGATCCTGGCACACATGGTAATGAACAGCGGGGGAAATGCAAAACAGAACGGGGCAGCAGGCATGGGTCATGGCAAAGGCAGGCAGGCAAGGCGTGGCATCACAACGCCGCTGTAACAAAAACATCCGGCAGTGAAGCTGACCGGTACAGGCCTTGCAGTAACAGCCAGCAGACGATCCGACCTGCACAGGCCTTGCAGTAACAGCCAGCCGATGACGTGGCCGGCACAGGCCTTGTTCAATGGAGGTTGGTGGAGGGAGTGCGGTGGTGCTGGCCACTCGGAAGGCGGGTTCGGACCTACCTACTGTCTCCCTCCCATCCTATCGCCTTTGCCTGTCTCTGTCCATACCCACTCCCTTAATTTGCAAAACCCAATTTAGCCCCAACTTATTTTTTTTGTTTTTATTTTTATTTTCACTTCCCTTCTATAAATCGTCCCCTAACCCCCTTTATCGTCTTTGTTCGGCTAACCTATCTTGTCATCGAGCCTACTCCCAACCCCTACGTTCCCTTCCTGGAGGGGAATAAGGGAGAGCTGGTGTCCTGTGTCGAGGCCCTATGAAGCCTCAGAATTGCCTCCTCAGACTTCAGCGATCTAAACCCAAAGTGGGTCCAGCGGCCCACAACGAGAGCGAAGGGATGGATGGTGTGGAGGGGTACACTTCCTAATCTACCCTAACATTTATTCCTTAAACTACCCCGGGGCTTTCAACAAGCGCCTCTCGCTCAAACTATCGGCTCTATCAACAAAGATTCCCGTCGCCTGTGTTGGTGTCCTCACGATTTCGGGCCTCACCCTCCAATTTTCCTCCCGTGCCCTCGCACGGTCTCGTGGCTGGGACGCGTGGCTCCCTTGGCAGGATCTACCCTCTGCGGATTCCCCAACGATGGCACCCCGGGGAAATATACTGCCTCCGAGCCTACCAGCTCCCTAAACACCGGGGAGTGCCCTCCCTGGCGACTCCCCTGAAACGCTCACGTGGCAGGCTGGCACCTGGGCCCCTTCCCTGGGTGCCCATGCCCAATGCACTGCCCACGCGGCCAATGGCGCCCCGGGCCCCCACATCATGCGGGCGCACCCGTGCCCACTACGCTATCCCGGCCCCCACTGGACCCTTGGCCTACCACGGCCGACGAGCCCGGTGCCCGGGGTACCCACTCAGCGATACTCACCATTCGCAGCCACGCTCCCAGCCCGTCAACAGGGTTCCTGCACCCCTCCAAACGGGGTTTGAGCCTACGTTCCCACCAACAGCAAAACGACCTCCATTTTGTCAATTTGACTAACACCCTAACTCACATTACTCTGACCCCGAGGTCCCTTGGGTGGAAATCACTCCTCCCCCAAATCACTCATCGCACCATGCATTCCACATTCGCTCCATACACTCAGATCCGCTGGCCTCACTCACTCATCAAGTACACTTTCCATTCCTCAACTCGCACTTCGCTGATTCTGCCATTCTTCTAATTGCCTCCCCTAACAACCTCGTGCTCCCTCGTCGTCCCTTACACTGTGGCACGTTCCTTTTAACCTACGTAGCTAAGCTACGTCCCCTCTACACACTCAAAGTCGTCACTGTCTCCAAATCCAAAATAAATCCATTTCTCCCCATTCTAAATCTCAACTGGATCCCTTGAACTAATCCATTCCACAGGCCCCATGAGGAGTTACCCCTGCCCCATGAAGCCGGTCTAACTATCACTAACCCTTCCCCCTAACTAGTGTCATCCTGTGCCCTGGCAGGGGGGTCTTCCACCCCTTGCCCGGGAATCCTGTTCACCCGAAGTGAGGCTTGCTTTTTTTTTTAATGCGTGCACCAGCGCGGCAACTCGCAACCTGCGCACCTTGCCCGTGACGTCATGGCAGCTGTTCGCGTACCTCGTCCCTCTTGGACGGTACCATCCGACAGGGATCTCCCTCCTGCCGGATTCCAACCCTACGTGCAGCCATGACGTCACCCTGCGCATTCAAAACAAGCCTCGCGTTTCGAGGGGTTCCCCACGCGAACACTTGTGCTCTGCTCGTCGGAGCTTTACACAAACACGTTCGCGTGGAGAACCCATCCAGTCCAAATCCGTAATCCAGCCTACCTTTTGTCCGTCCGCGGGATCGGAAACATCCACCGCTGGCATTTACGGACCGGGTTTCACTTACGCAAGCGCGCATGTGGCGGTCTCGTGCGTAGCACGACACGAACCTCGCGCTCACCGCTGGGTAAACCCGGCGCGGTCCGCAAAACATCTACGGCCGCTACCCGGCCTTTGTCCCTCTGTCGCCGTCGTCGTCTCCATTCCCTCCACGCACTCAAACTCCCGCGTGTCATGAGACTCACACACCTCACCATTACACTCACTCTCGGAGATGCGGCTGTGTGCTCCCTCATGCCCACCGTCATCTCCCTCACACACGCTGTCCCTCTCATACACGGCCTTTCACTCGCACACGTGGTTCCATTCACACACGGCCGTTCACCCGCCCCCGTGGTTCCTTTCACACATGGTGCTTCTTCCTCACACGGCACCTTATCCACACACTGCGTGCTGGGAGGCACGCACTTCGGCACACTCGTGAACACACCACTCACGCAAGGGGTCTCTTTCACACTCGGGGGTTTCTGTCACACGCGGTGTTTCTTCCACACATGCGGTCGCTTTCACACACGCCCTTGCACCCACGTTATGCGTGCGTTGCAGCACGCATTTTGCCACACTTGTGAACACTCATTTCGACACCACACTCATTACCACACTGGGGATTCGTGCCACCCCAAAGGTTTCCGGGGCTTCTATACCCCCCAAGCTCTCCGTGCACCCGTCAACAGCACTCGCCCCCTCAACTCCGCGAAGCTCGACCGGACCCACCTGGTCGTGAACCGCTTCAAGGGGGAATATTCCCTCCCCTCGTTCCTGGAGGAGGCTATCCAGCTGCTCGCACCGGGTCTCGAGACATTCTGCGAGCTCGCCCCCATTATCCTCCACTACCTCCGTGTGTGTGTGTGTGCTCGTCCTTAACCCCGTCCAATTCACCCTCTATCTCCCGTGTCTCTGGCAACTCAGTCACCTCTTCACCCATTACCTCCCTTGTTTTCCCCTGTTCTTTCTTTAATTGCTCTACTGTCCTTGTGTTTTTTCCATTTCCCCCTTTAACTCGTCTTGTCCCTCCTATACTTTCTCCAGCCCATTCTGCAGGCCCGCACCCATGTACTGCATTTCTTCCCACAGCGTTTGTACATTGCCATCCATTTTCACATTCATTTCCTGCGCATTTGTTTTCATCTCGTTCATTGCCCGTAAGATAAGCCTGGTGTTGGTGCAGTGGTTAGGGAAGCGGCTTGGGATCCAAAAGGTCCTGAGTTCAAGCCCCGTTGGGCCACTGAATTAATACACCAGGGGGTTGACTCAGCCTGTCATCCTTCTGAGGTCGGCGAAATGAGTAACAGTATACTGGGCCGGTGTATACCCTGATTAAAATAGGTGTACCATATCCCTGTGTCGTAAGAGGCGACCAGGGTTGCGTCAGGAAGGGCATCCGGCGTAAAATATGTGCCAAATCACTATGCGGATCATATGGATGATCCGCTGTGGCGACCCCCAACAGGAGCAGCCGAAAGCAGAAGTCATTGCCTGTAAGATCATGTCGAGTACACTCGGCTGAGCCGATTCGGCAAGGATTGGGGGGTTTTGACGGAGAGGGGGAGGGGAGGTGTCATACACCGCGGCCGCTGCCGCGCCCATTTCGGGCTCTGGGTTTGGTTGGGGGAGAAATTGTTCCTGCACAACAAGCATTTCCTGCTCGGGGTTCTCATCCTGAGCCATGGATTCTAACATTTCTAAATCCATTTCTACCCCCGCACCTGCTTGCCTTGAAACGCCATCTTATTTCTCGGAAGAAATTAATTAAGATCGCTCGTAATTTGGGGGGGGGGATGGGGGATTGCTTCGCACACCCCTGGTCTGACTCCCGTAAATTTAGTTGGCGACCGGGGTGGATTCGAATCCCACACTCCTGAACACCAGTGTTGCGAATTTGCGCCCGCCGGCGTGCGATCGACCGCGTAACTCGAATCGTGACCGCGTCGCTCATCGGTCGGACAATTCAGTCGTGACCCTCCTTGGAACTACCGCCAGGAGCTAGTCACGGGTGGGGGTTTAACCTCACCACGATCGTGCCAATTGTCCACCCGCGCAGGATAGGGTTGCTCGCCAAATTCGACCTCCCTAAGCACCTGCGGGAGTAGTCGACCAGGCGATTTGTACCTCGCCGCAGGTCGGCCGAGGACACGAACCGCTTAAGCCGTCCGTTCCGTGCTACTGTGATGACCGAGCGGTGTTAGCGCCGACCTCGACGGATGTGATTTTGTTTTTACCGGGTGCTTACACCCCTCTACCAATTTCTTTCGTGATGCAAGATGGCACTTTCAAAACAGGGGATAGGACGCAACGAATGGAGAACAGTTCAATAAGCACATTTATTAGACATTGCACGTATTTACAGTCACAGCAATGAATCATGCACGTATGTACAGTCATAGCAAGCAGATAAAAGAATTGCCACCGAATAAAGCGTTTTATTTGCACACACAGTCACTTAAACAAGTCTACTTACTAGACGGCGCCACCACATGGATTTATACAAAAAGCAAAGAAAAGCCACCCCCAAAGACAAGGGTGGCAGACAGGTCCGTGGACCGAATGTGATGTGGAGCCTGGATTAACCGTCAGGCCCACGAGACCGAAGGGTCTTACTCGCGCCCTCGTGGCCTGACGGTGGGCAGGTCATCACGTCTACTCCCCCACGGCCTGCCGTGGCCGCGCCTGTCCTCGGGCACCTGGCTTGGTCGGTGAGCTCTCTCTCCGGCGTTCTCCACCCGGATGCGCAGGCTCGCGTCACACAGCAGGCACCACAGAACGGACGGGGTTACTGGCGCTCTCTCAGCGCGGATACTCGGTATGGGGGAATTGCTGATGCTCTCTCAGCACGTCGATGCTCTTTTAGCGAGTTGACGCTCGAACGAGCACCCTGGACCGCCTTGGCTCCGACAAACTCTCCCTGGCTGTGGTCTCCACTTCGCCCCTTTTCCTGGCGGTGGTCTCCACGTAGCCCTCTGGTTTGCCTCCGAGCCCCTCTCCGCGTCCCTGCTCCGTTCACAAACTCTCGCTCTGACACCACGACCGTCTCCCCACAACCGGCTGTCTTGAGCTCCGTCTCTCGAAAACTGAACCCAGACTGACTTGTAACTGATCGCGAGCTCGTCTCCCCCACCACTGACTGTGAGCTCCGTTCACCAACACTGGCAACCGACCCACCGACACTTCTCTCGACACTGCCTCGAGCTCCGTAAAACCGACTGGCCCTGAGCTCCGTTTTGCTCAGCCTTTTATAGGGCCATGGAAGCGAGAATCGACTCCTGACCCTTGACCTCCAACCCCGGCAAAGCCGACGTGGTAGAAATCATCGGAGCGCTCGTCCTGACAGCGTGAACTCCGACCCCGGCAAAGCGGACGTGGTAGAAATCATCGGAGCGCTCGTCCTGACAGCGTGAACTCCGACCCCGGCAATGCGGACGTGGTAGAAATCATCGGAGCGCTCGTCCTGACAGCGTGAACTCCGACCCCGGCAATGCGGACGTGGTAGAAATCATCGGAGCGCTCGTCCTGACAGCGTGAACTCCGACCCCGGCAATGCGGACGTGGTAGAAATCATCGGAGCGCTCGTCCTGACAGCGTGAACTCCGACCCCGGCAATGCGGACGTGGTAGAAATAATCGGAGCGCTCGTCCTGACAGCGTGAACTCCGACCCCGGCAATGCGGACGTGGTAGAAATAATCTGAGCGCTCGTCCTGACAGCGTGAACTCCGACCCCGGCAATGCGGACGTGGTAGAAATCATCGGAGCGCTCGTCCTGACAGCGTGAACTCCGACCCCGGCAATGCGGACATCGTAGAAATCATCGGAGCGTTCGTCCTGACAGCGTGAACTCCGACCCCGGCAAAGCGGACGTGGTAGAAATCATCGGAGCTCTCGTCCTGACAGCGTGAAGATGGCGTTGTCTCCGGGATGGAGGTGAAGCGATGTTTGCGGGGTTGCGTTGTTGATGGTAGTGAAGGGAAAATGGTGAAGGTGGTGGTTTGGTTGTGGTTGTTTGGGAACGATGTTGGTGGCGATTTGGTTGTTGGGGGATGATTGGTCCAAAATAATGTTAGAGAAAAGAAAAACGGCTATCTCAAAGCGTCGCAGCCCGGTGAACGCGAATAAATTCCCTCTAAACAACGGTGGGGAACTATCTGCACATAAACTTACCGTCATAACTTATCTCAGGACCTTTCTGTTGTTGTGCAAATTTCCACAGCCGTAACTATATATATATATATATATATATATATATATATATATATATATATATATATATATATATATATATATATATATATATATATATATATATATATATATATATATATATATATATACACACACACGTGAGACAAAGAACCAAAATCAATATCAAAATGATGAACAATAACTCGTTAACGCTCAACTCCACCATGTTTGATTTGTGTACGTTTTTCAATTATTTTGTTTTCTCTGGTTCTTCTTCATTTCTCGGCTTTACCTATTTCATATTAATGATGGCATATCTTAACGATTGCAGCAACTGTCCAATTAAGACGTCAAAATTTATCTCTTAAGTAATTCTCAAAGATATTTGTCGAAGCTTGGTGCCTGTGTTGGAAGACATCTCCTCAGTCAGTTAAAGATGGCTGCCTTGAAGCCGAAAGTCCCGAATTCGCGCCAAAACAGACGGAACTCGTTAATACATCAAATCTATTGTGCAGACATATTTGCGACAAACACGGTTAATTTCAGAAACATTTGTCAGGATTGTTAACAAAACGACTGGTGTTAACTACATTTTCTTCTTGACCCACTGTGTTCCCCATCAGGCCTCAGAGCAGCCGAACCCCCAAGACGCCGCGAGGGGGCGCGAGCGAGCCACGTGATCCATGGCCCTTTTGGCGCCTTTTTTTTGGTGACTTCACAGCGTGGGAACAGGTAATGAATTCATCCCAGCACGAAGCAACCCTCGATAAACAGCGCGACGCACTCAAAGCAAACCGAGATAAACATGAATTACTTAAAAAATCGTACGAATTGGTTAAACGCAAAGACACAAATCAAATTAGTTGAAAAAAATGAAATGGATTTACGGAATATTAACTTATTCTTGATTGTTGTGCATCGTTATTAACCTGTTGTTAAACCGATTACACTTTTGGAATTGCTGAAGGGTTTAAACTGACATGCCACGTGCTGTTCGGGTGTCATGAGAGGGGAGTCGTCTATTACGTACGCAAATATGCCGGGGTTCTTCTCGGAGGAGAAGGGGGGAAGATCCATAACCTTCAACAATGACCACCTGAAGGCTGTAACAATGGAAGGATCTATGAACCAGTACTTGATGATCCAGAGCCTGATCCACCAAAGGTTTGTCGGTCGTGTGGAAAGCAGAGGGTGAGCCACCGATCTGATTCTGGGGGTTCTGTATAATAAGAAAGAAGTTACAACGTCGTCTGTCAAGGGATACAGAGTAAGGGTGGACCAAGCTGAAGCCATGCGACTAAAACAGAGTGATAACACGTCATTAGTGTAGGAAACAGGAGTTGAAGGTCAGGAAGGTAACAGGACAGGTGTGCTCCCTTGGCCTCCCCTTACTCCTACCCACATCTATCTCTCCCAACTACTCCCACACTCTTCTACCATCCGTACTCTCTCTTGTCACTCCTTTTTATTCCTCAATTCAACCTCGCCCCCACCCTCCCGCCTCCAGTGCGTACGTAATAAATAGACCTCTCTCTCTCTCTAACCCGTCTGCTTCCACAGGGTTCCATCGCTTGCAGTGAAGATCAATGATCCTCCGGTATGTCTTCCAAGAATACGACTTCAGGCCGGAACCTGCATGGTCCAGTTCCCTGGACTGCACGTGTCACGGTGTCCATGTTGGATCAGGATTCCCTCCCACGTTCCACTGCTCCTAACATATCCCACTTGTGATGTATCATTTTCTCCAGATGAGCCAACCGCCGAAAGCTTCAATGTGCTTCACTCCAACCTGTTCATTAATCATATTCATCCTTGTACGTCACAGGTATTCAGGTGATTCTTCATTTGTTGAAGTTGATGCATCACCAGCGAGAATATAAACAGTCTGCCCAGGTAGGATGACCTGCAGGAATGCGCACTCTGTGTCGCTTCTGAGCTGTCTACCCCTGTTGTTCGAATCACAAGCAAACTATAAACTGCCATCCTGGTGCTTCGCAGGCACGGCGAGGCATCAATGTGTCTGCCTTCCCTCAAATGGACCATGGACGTGTGAAGATGGAGGACACGTCTGCTGACACCAGTTGGTGTGACAATAAACACTGGATGAGCGATCCTCGGCCTCCTGAACAAATCCAAACCACCTTCAGTCAAGCGTCAGGCCTGGCCAGCCGGTTCGTGAAAGACTTGGGCCAAAAAACGTTCCCTGGCCAATTGCACAAAATGGTGAGAATAATTGGGGTTGTTTGTTTGTTTGTTTGTTTGTTCAGGAATAGGCTTGGATTACCTTTCACAAGGATCAAGCCAATAGAAAAACGACTTTGTGAACGATTCATCCTTCATTATCAAACAACTTTTCCTTCCTCCGGAACTTTGTTCGTTCACAATGAAAGGACGACTCAGCTGAACAATCCACAAAATAAACTCCCATCTCCCAAACACCCATAAATAATCCTAAATATTATTCCCAAAGTCATTTTCTATTCCTGCACTCAATCATAAATCCTCTTTACGAACCCACAAACAGTCTCTTCCACATCCCAGTGTGTGTGTGTGTGTGTGTGTGTGTGTGTGTGTGTGTGTGTGTGTGTGTGTGTGTGTGTGTGTGTGTGTGTGTGTGTGTGTGTGTGTGTGTGTGTGTGTGTGTGTGTAACCCTCATGCTGTGTGTGTCACCATCACGTGCCGTGTGTATACCCCTCCTCCCGTTCCCTTCACCCTTACAGGACCCTAAAGGCCTAAAGCAACCACAAAATTCTGACATTTCACCCAAATCACGCCACATTCTCCGACTTTATCTCTCCTTTATAAAAGCGTCCTTCAAGCCCGCCTTCACCTCCTCTCGAAAAATGTCGCAGGACACTCTTTACCCAAACTGTTCTCCGAAAACCCCGTAACCCACTTCCCAACCCTAAATAATCCCACAACTACCAAGCCTCCTCCCCCTCCACCCATCCCAGTCGCTCCGAAGAGCTCTCTCTGCCCCACCAGGCGCCGGCGGCAAGAAATTTTCCAAGCGAGACGGGGGCCGCGCCCCGCGGATTGGGTTGCCTTGCCCAGGGTGGGGCGGGTGGGGGCTTCGGGGAGGGAGGGAGTGGTGGGGGGAGGTCGAGTTTTCAAGAGCTGACCATTTGTACATAGTTGTCTTCCGTGTGTCCGTGTGTGTGAGTTTCTTTCTTTCTACATGTCCATGTGTTGTATACGGACAGAATCCACGGACGGGGACAAACGTGACAGTTCACTCGACATGCCGATCTAATGGCAGACACTTTCCTGCACAGTAATGTCCGTCTGTCAGTGTACGCTCGTTAGAGCTACTGTCTGTGTCTGTGTATGCACCACTTTATCCAGCCCGTCTAACTCTGTGTATTTCACCGATCTTGTTCCTTTGTGTTTATTTGTCCATCCTCCTTGTTCCCACAATCGTTTCCACTGATCCGAGATCGTATCGACAAACTCGATGATAATCCGAAAGGCGGGAAAGGGCGTAAATTAATTAAATAATAATTTTGATGTTACTGCATTTACTTCAATCGTGTTCATCGCCCACAACTAATTATTTTCAAACCGATATATTGTATATCGCTTCAGTGATGACGTCAGCATGGTTTCCCGGACACAGGTCCCATTTAGATTGTGACTGTGTGTCTTTCTGTTTACGAGGCCATTTTTGTCTGTGTCGGTCTGGGTGGCTTTCTATCTGTCTGAAACAGACAGAAAGGTCGCGACTCGAAGTCGCCACTGGAGGCTGCAGAGGGGAGGGAGCACATCCACCCTCTCCCCTTCCCCCACCTCCCACCAGCTCTCCGGAAAGCGCGGCGGCGGCGGTTCATCGATTCGTCACAGAGAGGGCCCGGGGCGCCGGCTCAACACACATGCTCTCGCACTCAGCCTTGTTATAGCCTGCACCAGCACCAGCACCTCGTTGCTTCTGACGACGCACTTACATGCATACCCTGTACACTACATACATACATACATACATACATACACACACTCACATACATACACACTCACACACACACACTCACATACATACACACTCACACACACTCACACACATACACACACTCACACACATACACACACTCACACACATACACACACTCACACACATACACACACACTCACACATACATCCATACATACACACATTCACATACATACATACATACATACATACATACATACATACATACATACATACACTGACATAGATGCACACACTCACATATATACATACATACATACACACTCACACACGCTCACACACATACACACACTCACACACATACACACACTCACACACATACATACATACATACATACATACATACATACATACATACATACACACATTCACATACATACATACATACATACATACATACATACATACATACATACACACACTCACATACATACACACTCACACACACTCACACACATACACACACTCACACACATACACACACTCACACACATACACACACTCACACACATACACACACACTCACACATACATCCATACATACATACATACATACACACATTCACATACATACATACATACATACATACATACATACATACATACATACATACACACACTCACATTCACACACACACATCAATACATACATACACATTCATACATACATACACATACTTACATATATATATATATATATATATATATATATATATATATATATATATATATATATATATATATATATATATATATATATATATATATATATACACACATACATACACACATACATACACACACATACCTACATA
Organism: Eptatretus burgeri; assembly: GCF_056783735.1. Lineage (NCBI taxonomy): Eukaryota > Metazoa > Chordata > Myxini > Myxiniformes > Myxinidae > Eptatretus > Eptatretus burgeri. Next base: position 7,802,890 of record NC_140971.1, on the reverse strand, counting down.
CATACACATTCATACATATATATATATATATATATATATATATATATATATATATATATATATATATATATATATATATATATATATATACACACATCCATATGCACATACATAACACATACATACGTATACACACATCCATATTTATGTCGTACATTGTATTTCTTCCTTTAAATCCCATTTGGTTCATCTCTCCCATATCATGGATTATTCTAAACTTTGGAGTGGGTTTCAGGTGTTGACCTTGTATCTTTGATAATGAACTGAAACATGTGTAATATTTTCCAATGTTGTATTATGGTACAGTATTACACCTAGAGGGGATACCGCACGAGAAGGAACTGGATGCCCAGTCGCCCCCCCCTCCCCCGTCAATCCCCACACCCCTCCCTCGCCTCCGGTAACTCTGCGGTCAGACGGCTGTGTGGAGGGAAGGACTGTCGGCGGGACACCAGAGTGGAGGGGGAGGGGTCGCAGCTGCGTTTGTGGCTTCAGTCCAGTGGAGAGGGAACGAGAGGGAGAGGACTCGAGAGGAAGAGGACTCGAGAGAGAGGAGACGGGAGGGAGAGGGAAGGGAGAGAAAAGAGCGAGGAGGACAGAGAGGGAGATACAGTGTATGAATCCACATTGTAGGCTACTACAGGATACCAATGCTCTACCATAACCTGCTGCATATTTCACCATACCTTCACCTTGTGCAGTATGCTGAAACAATTGGAGTTTTGAGTGGAGTTAAACTACACTTACCACAGTGGATGATAGTTTCAAATATATTATATATTACACAATATTATATCATCCTTCACGAAGACATGACTCTTGCGCACAATTATTCGAAACGTTTTGTCGGGACTTGTCTGTTTGGAAAAAGGGAGGGATTGTTTGGGCTGTGTGAGAAGCGAGGTATTGAAGGTAGGGAGTGGGTGTTGAAGGGATGGTGAAAGGGGCAGGAGGTGAAGGAGGATATTCCAAACAGCCAGTGTTGTCATCGAAGAGAGAGAGTAAAAAAGAGAGGAAGGATAGGTAGACGAATAGAGACAAACACTGAAACACGTTCACATACAAGGCAAAGATGCACTTGTTCGAGTTTATATTCAACATTTAAAAGTGATACCAAGGTGTGAGATTATGGAATAAATGTGGGATTGCAGAATAAACGTGGGATTGTGGAATGAATGTGAGATTGTGGTATAAAGTTGGGGTTGCGCAATACACGTGTGATTGTGGAATATATGTGGGATTGTGTAATATACGAGGGATTGTGCAATAAATGTGGGATTGCAGAATAAACGTGTGATTGTGGAATAAACGTGGGATTGCATAGTGAATGTCTGATTGTGTAATAAACGTGGGATTGCATAGTGAATGTCTGATTGTGTAATAAACGTGGGATTGTGGAATATACGTGAGATTGTGTAATCAACATGGGATTATGGGATAAACGTGGGATTGTGGAATAAACGTGGGAATGTGGAATTGTGGGATAAACATGGGATTGTGTAATAAATGTGGGATTGTGGAAAAAACATGGGATTGTAGAATAAATGTGGGATTGTGGAATGAATATGGGATTGTGGAAAAAAATGTGTGATTCTGGGATTGTGGAATGAATGTGGGATTGTGGGATTGTGGAATGAACATGGAATTGTGTAATAAATGTGGGATTGCAGATTAAATGTGGGATTGTGGAATAACCGTGTGATTGTGGAATAAACGTGTGATTGTGTAATATACGTGGGATCATGTGTTATATGTGGGATTGTGTAATATACGTGGGATTGTAGAAAAAAACGTGTGATTGTGCAATAAACGTGTGATTGTGGAATAAAGGTGGGATTGTGGAATGAAGGTGGGGTTGTGCAAAAAAATGTGGGATTGTGGAATGAACGTGTGAAGGTGGGGTTGTGGAATAAAGGTGGGATTGTGGAATAAACGTGTGATTGCAGAATAAAGGTAGGATTGTGGAATGAAGGTGGGGTTGTGCAAAAAATGTGGGATTGTGGAATAAAAGTGCAATTGTGGAAAAAACGTGGGATTGTGGAATGAACGTGGGATTGTGGAATGAACGTGGGATTGTGGAATGAACGTGGGATTGTGGAATGAACGAGGGATTGTGGAATGAACGTGGGATTGTGGAATGAATGTGGGATTGTAGAATAACGGTGGGATTGCAGAATGAAGGTGGGGTTGTGCAAAAAATGTGGGATTGTGGAATGAACGTGGGATTGTGGAATAAATGTGGGATTGTGGAAAAAAACGTGTGATTGTGGAATAAAGGTGGGATTGTGGAATGAAGGTGGGGTTGTGCAAAAATGTGGGAATGTGGGATAAACATAGGATTGTGAAATAAAGGTGGGATTGTGGAGTGAAGGTGGGGATGCGGAATGAATGTAGGATTGTAGAATAAAGGTGGGATTGTGGATTGAAGGTGGGGTTGTGCAAAAAATGTGTCATTGTGGAATGAACGTGGGATTGTGGAATGAATGTGGGATTGTGGAATGAAGGTGGGATTGTTCAGTAAATGTGGGATTGTGGAATGAACGGGGGATTGTGGGATAAACGTGAGAGAGTGGAACAAACATGGGATTGTGGATTAAACATGTAATTGTGGGATAAACATGGGATTGTGGAATAAAGGTGGGATTGTGGAATGAAGGTGGGGTTGTGGAATAAAGGTGGGATTGTGGAATAAATATGGGATTGTGGAATGAATGTGGGATTGTGGAATGAAGGTGGGGTTGTGCAAAAAATGTGGGATTGTGAAATGAACGTGGGATTGTGGAATAAACGTGGGATTGTGGAAAAAAACGTGTGATTGTGGAATGATGGTGGGGTTGTGCAAAAAATGTGGGAATGTGGGATAAACATAGGATTGTGTAATAAATGTGGGATTGTGCAATGAATGTGGGATTGTGGAAAAAACATTGGATTGTGGAATAAACGTGTGATTGTGGAATAAAGGTGGGATTGTGGAATGAAAGTGGGGTTGTGCAAAAAACGTGGGATTGTGGAATGAACGTGTGATTGTGGAGTGAAGGTGGGGTTGTGGAATGAATGTGGAATTGTGGAATAAAGGTGGGATTGTGGAATGAAGGTGGGGTTGTGCAAAAAATGTGTCATTGTGGAATGAACGTGGGATTGAGGAATATACGTGGGATTGTGATAAAAACGTGGGATTGTGGGATAAACGTGGGATTGTGGGATAAAGATGGGATTGTGCAACATACGTGAGATTGTGGAATAAACGTGAGATTGCATTGTGAATGTCTGATTGTGGAATAAACTTGGGATTGTAGGATAAATGTGGGATAAACGTGAGAGAGTAGAACAAACGTGGGATTGTGGATTAAACATGTGATTGTGGAATAAATGTGGGATTGTGGGATAAACATGGGATTGTGGAATAAATGTGGGATTGGGGGATAAACATGAGATTGTGAAATAAACGTGAGATTGCATAATGAATGTCTGACTGTAGAATTAACGTGGGATTGTGGGATAAACATTAGATTGTGGAATAAACTGGTGATTGCATAATGAATGTGTGAGTGGAATAAACTTGGGATTCTGGGATAAATGTGAGATAGTGGAACAAACCTGGTATTGTGTTATAAACATAAAAATGTGGAATAAACATGAGATGATATAATAAATGTGTGATTATGTAATGAACTTGGGATTGTGGGTTAAAAGTGGGATTGTGGGATAAACTTGGGACTGTGGAATAAATGTGGGATTGTGCAATAAACGTGAGATTGTATAATAAATGTGGGATTGTGTAATAAACGTGAGATTATGGGATAAACGTTGGATTGTGGAAAGAACGTGGGATTGTGGAATATACGTGAGACTGTAATAAACGTGGGATTATGGGATAGACGTGGGATTGTGGGATAAACATGGGATTTTGGAATAAAGGTGGGATTGTGGAATAAAGGTGGGATTGTGGAATGAAGGTGGGGTTGTGCAAAAAATGTGGGATTGTGGAATGAATGTGGAATTGTAGAATGAACGTGGGGTTGTGCAAAAAATGTGGGAATGTGGAATAAAGGTGGGATTGTGGAGTGAAGGTGGGGTTGTGGAATGAATGTGGGATTGTGGAATAAAGGTGGGATTGTGGAATGAAGGTGGGGTTGTGCAAAAAATGTGTCATTGTGGAATGAAGGTGGGATTGTGCAATAAATGTGGGATTGTGGAATGAACGGGGGATTGTGGAATATACGTGGGATTGTGATAAAACGTGAGATTGTGGAAGATACATGGGATTGCGGAATAAACGTGGGATTGTGGAATAAACGTGGGATTGTGGGATAAAGATGGGATTGTGCAACATACGTGAGATTGTGGAATAAACATGAGATTGTGGAATAAACGTGAGATTGCATTATGAATGTCTGATTGTGGAATAAACTTGGGATTGTAGGATAAATGTGGGATAAACGTGAGAGAGTAGAACAAACGTGGGATTGTGGATTAAACATGTGATTGTGGAATAAACGTGAGATTGGTGAATAAACGTGAGATTGAGGAATAATGTGAGATTGTATAATAAATGTGTGATTGTGGAATAAAAGTGGGATTGTGCAATATACGTGGAATTGTAAAATGAATGTGGGATTGTGGGATAAACATTAGATTGTGGAATAAACGGGTGATTGCATAATGAATGTGTGAGTGAAATAAACTTGGGATTCTGGGATAAACGTGAGATAGTGGAACAAACCTGGGATTGTGGTATAAACATAAACATGTGGAATAAACATGAGATTATATAATAAATGTGTGATTATGGAATAAACTTGGGATTGTGGATTAAAAGTGGGATTGTGGGATAAACTTGGGATTGTGGAATAAATGTGGGATTGTGGATTAAAAGTGGGATTGTGCAATAAACGTGAGATTGTATAATAAACGTGTGATTGTGGGTAAACATGAGATTATGGAATGAACGTGTGATTGTGGAATAAATATGGGATTGGGGAATGAATGTGGGATTGCAGAATAAACGTGTGATTGTGGAATAAACGTGTGATTGTGTAACACACGTGGGATTGTGTGTTATACGTGGGATTGTGTTATAAATGTGTGATTGTGGGATTGCAGAATAAACCTGTGATTGTGGAAAAAACATGGGATAAACGTGGGATTGTGGAATATATGTGAGATTTTGTAATAAATGTGTGATTGTGAAATAAATGTGGGATTGCAGAATAAATGTGTGATTGTGGAAAAAACATGGAATAAACGTGGGATTGTGGAATATACGTGAGATTGTGGAAAAAAACGTGGGATTGTGGAATATATGTGAGATTATGGAATAATCGTGGCATTGTGGAATATACGTGAGATTATGGCATAAAAGTGAGATTGTGTAATAAACGTGGGATTGTGGAAAAAAAACTTGGGATTGTGGGATAAACGTGACATTGTGTAATAAATGTGGGATTGTGCAATAAATGTGGAATTGTGGAAAAAACGTGGGATTGTGTCATAAACGTGGCATTGTGGAATTAAGGTGGGTTTGTGGAATGAACGTGGGATTGTGGAATAAATATGAGATTGTGGAATGAATGTGGGATTGTGGAATAAACGTTGGATTGTGGGATAAAGATGGGATTGTGCAACATACGTGAGATTGTGTAATATACGTGGGAATGTGTGACATACATGGGATTGCGTAATATCCGTGGGATTGTGGCATAAATGTGGGAGTGTGGGATTGTGGAATAAAAGTGCAATTGTGTAATAAATGTGGGATAAACGTAGGATTGTGGAATAAACGTGAGATTGTGTAATAATCGTGTGATTGTGTAATAAATGTGGGATTGTGGAATAATTGTAGGATAAACGTGGGATTGTGGAATAAATGTGCAATTGTGGAATAAACGTGTGTTGTGTAATTCACGTCGGATTGTGTAATAAATGTGTGATTGTGAAATAAATCTGGGATTACAGAATCAACGTCGGATTGTGGATTAACGTGGGATTGTCGAATAAACGTGGGATTGTTGAATATTCGTTCGATTGTGGAATAAAAGTGGGATTGAGAAATGAACGTGGGAATGTGGGATTGTGGGATAAACATGGGATTGTGGAATAAAAGTGCAATTATTGAATAAACGTGAGATTGTGTTATAAACGTGGGATTGTGGAATAAAGGTGGGATTGTGGATAAATGTGGGATTGTGGAATGAACGGTTGGTTGTGGAATATATGTGGGATTGTGATAAAAACGTGAGATTGTGGAATACATATGGGATTGTGGAATAAATGTGGGATTGCAGAACAAACATGGGATTGTGGAATAAACGTTGGATTGTGGAATAAACGTGGGATAAAGATGGGATTGTGTAATATACGTGGGATATTGGGATAAACGTGGGATTGTGGAATAAACATATGATTGTGTAATAAATGTGTGATTGTGGAATAAACGTGGGATTGCAGCATAAATGTGTGATTGTGGAAAAAAACGTGCCATTGTGGAATATATGTGAGATTGTGGAATAAACGTGGGATTGTGGAATAAACGTGGGATTGTGGGATAAACATGGGATTGTGGAATAAACGTGGGATTGTGAAATACACGTGCGATTGTGGAATAAACGTGGGATTGTGGAATATACGTGAGATTGTGTAATAAAAGTGGGATTGTTGAATAAAAGTGGGATTGTGGAATAAACGTGGGAGTGTGGAATAAACGTGGGATTGTGGAATAATGGTGTGATTGTGGAATAAACGTGTGATTGTGCAATACACGTGGGATTGTGTAATAAATGTGGGATTGCAGAATAAACGTGTGATTGTGGAATAAAACGTGGGATTGTGGAATATATGTGAGATTATGGCATAAATGTCAAATTGTGGAATAAACGTGGGATTGTGCGAGAAAAATGGGATTGTGGAATAAATGTGCAATTGTGGAATAAACGTGGGATTGTGCGAGAAACATGGGATTGTGGAATAAACGTGGGATTGTGTAATAAACGTGAGATTATGGGATAAACGTTGGATTGTGGAAAGAACGTGGGATTGTGGAATATACATGAGACTGTAATAAGCGTGAGATTATGGGATAAACGTGGGATTGTGGAATAAAAGTGCAATTGTGGAATAAACGTGAGATTGTGCAATAAATGTGGGATTGTGCAATATATGTGGGATTGTGGAAAAAAACGTGGGATTGTGTTATAAATGTGGGATTGTGGAATAAACGTGGGATTGTGCAATAAATGTGGGATTGTGGAAAAAACATTGGATTGTGGAATAAACGTGTGATTGTGGAATAAACATGAGATTGAATAATAAATGTGTGATCGTGGAATAAATGTGGGATTGTGAAATAAACGTGAGATTGTGGAATAAATGTAGGATTGTGGAATAAATATGGGATTGTGGAATGAACGTGGGATCGTGGAATAAAGGTGGGATTGTGCATTAAATGTGGAATTGTTGAATAAATGTGGAAATTGTGGAATGAACGGGGGATTGTGGAATGTACGTGGGATTGTGATAAAAACGTGAGATTGTGAAATAAATGTGGGATTGCAGAATAAATGTGGGATTGTGGAATGAATGTGGGATTGTTGGATAAACATGAGATTGTGGAATAAACGTGAGATTGCATAGTGAATGTCTGATTGTGGAATATACTTGGGATTGTAGGATAAATGTAGGATTGTGGGATAAACGTGAGATCGAAGAAAAAAACGTGGGATTGTGGAATAAACATGGGATTGTGGAATATATGTGTGATTGTGGAATAAACGTGTGATTGTGGAATAAACGTGTGATTGTGCAATAAACGTGGGATTGTGGGATAAACGTGGGATTGTGGAATAAATGTGGGATTGTGGGATAAATGTGGGATTGTGGGATAAACATGAGATTGTGGAATAAACGTGGAATTATGGGATAAACCTGAGATTGTGGAATAAATATGAGATTGTGGAATGCCTGGTAGAGTACTTCCAAGTTTTCCAAGAGTACTTCTCCTTCCAAGTGGAAGGTGAGGAATGAAGTTTTGATAAATGTGTGATCGTGGAATAAACTTGGGATTGTGCGATTGTGGTATAAATGTGAAATTGTATAATAAACTTGGGATTGTGGAATAAACGTGAGATTGTGGAATGAATGTGGGATTGTGTAATAAATGTGGGATTGTGGGATAAACGTGGGATTGGTGAATAAACGTGAGATTGTGGAATAATGTGAGATTGTATCATAAATGTGTGATTGTGGAATAAAAGTGGGATTGTGCACTAAACATGAGGTTGTATAATAAACGTGGGATTGTTCAATAAACGTGGGATTGTGGAATAAAAGTGGGATTGTGCAATATACGTGGAATTGTGAAATGAATGTGGGATTGTGGGATAAACATGAGATTATATAATAAATGTGTGATTGTGGAATAAACTTGGGATTGTGGGATAAAAGTGGGATTGTGGGATAAACGTGAGATTGTAGAATAAACGTGGGATTGTGGATTAAAAGTGGGATTGTGCAATAAACGTGGGATATATGCAATAAACATGGGATTGTGGAATAAACGTGGGATTGTGGAATAAACATGGGATTGTGGAATAAACGTGAAGTTGTGGAATAAACATGGAATTGTGGAGTAAACATGGGATTGTGGAATAAATGTAAGATTGTGGATTAAACATGGGATTGTGGGATAAATGTGAGATTGTGGAATAAACGTGGCATCTACTTATAGATTACTAAAACTCATCTTGTATGTTCCCGAAATACAGCCAAAACGGTACACAATAGCGCAAAAATTTTGGGGCCACCTTACTCAAGTTTTGTTAAAATCGGGCAATGAAAAAAATATTCAAAAATCAATTCCCGATTCAGTCAAGTAAGTACTCTTCGGGAGTATTTGGTCATTGCAAACAACCTCAGTGGTATAGTTCTGGAGCTATCTTTTTTTTTTCTTGAAACTATTTATTTAAAAATCTCAAACATTTAGTATAGACAAAGAACAATATATTTTTAAGCATGAAATAAACTTTGCCATTTTGATCTAATACTTCCATGTTCATTCATAAATATAATTGTGTTTAGACGCATGATTCGTTGAACGATGACTCCTGAGGTAAATGTTCAAATTTTCTTCAAGTTAAAGTTTGACCACTAAATAATATTACAATTTTTTTTTTCATCAACCGCTGTCACAACGGGAACCCAACGGGTTCACGGGTCGTCTAGTTGTTTAATAAACGTGGGAATGTTTAAAGTTGGCAGGAGGGGAGAGGGAGGGGTCTTAGGGGAAAACGAGAAAAAGAGAGATATTGGAAGGATGGATGGTAAGACACTAAGAAACGTTATGATGGGGAAGAGAAACGAGAAAGGGGGCGGTAGTTGGGTAATTGGGGTTGGAGGTGGGGTGAAGGAGGGTTAGGGGATAAAAATTTCGTCCCTTTGCATGTATTGTGTGTAAACTTCCCCATATTCAAAACAATGAAGAATGAAGCAATATCCATTAAACAAAATTCAATGCTTTGATTGGCGATCCAGGAACCAGAGATTTTTCCCACTTTCTTAGTCTCGTGCAGAGGTCTGTTTATATCTCACATGCATGACAAGGAAATTGGAAATTACAACCAAACAAGATGTCGTGCATAGCACAGTACTTTCAAAATCCATAAAACAAATTTTACCGTAAAAATAATTGTTGATTGAATTCAGTGACATGATATGCAAAACCTGTTTACATTTCAAGTCATTCGGATGAAAATTGACGAATTTAGAAATTCGGCCTATGTTGACCTTTTGACCTTGAGACTTCAAAAACAATTGGCTGGTTGAATTCAGTGACCTGAAATATAAATCCGCTTCAAATTTCATGTCAATCGGATGAAAATTGAGGATTTTAGAAATATCACTGAGGATGTTGACGTTTAACCGATGTCGACCTCAAAAATAATTGGTGATTGAATTCAGTTACATGATATGCAAATTCTCCTCAAATTTCAAGTCAATAGAATGAAAATTGAGGATTTTAGAAATCACACCTACATTATTGACCTATGTTTACCTTTTGGTCCATGTTGACCTCAAAAATAATTGGTGGTTGAATTCAGTGACCTGATGTGCAAATCTTCTTCAAATTTCAATTCAATCGGATGAAAATTGACGATTTTAGAAAATTGGCCGATGTTCACCTTTTGACCTTTCGACCTCAAAATAATAGGTGGTTGAAATCAGTGACATGATGTGCAAAACCTGTTCACATTTCAAATCAATTGGATGAAAATTGATGATTTTAGAAATTCGGCCTATGGTGACCTTTTGACTGAGATTTCAAAAATATTTGGCTGGTTGAATTAAGTGACCTGAAATATAAATCTGCTTCAAATTTCAAGTCGATCGGATGAAAATTGAGGATTTTAGAAATCTCACTGAGGATGTTGACATTTGGCTGATGTCAACCTTTTGGTCTATGCTGACCTCAAAATAATTGGCTCGTTGAATTCCGTGACGTGATATGCAAATTCTGTTCAAATTTAAGTCAATCGGATGAAAATTGAGGATTTTAGAAATACCACCTAAGTTGTTGACCTCAAAATAATGGGTGGTTGAATTCAGTGACATGATATTCAAACCCTGTTCACATTTCAAATGAATCAGATGAAAATTGATGATTTTAGAAATTAGGCCTATGTTGACCTTTTTACCTTGAGACCTCAAAAAAAAAAGTAATTGAATTCAGTTTCATGATATGCAAATCCTCCTCAAATTTCAAGTCAATTGAATGAAAATTGAACATTGTAGATATGAGACAAAGTTGTTGACCTTTGGCCTATGTTGACCTCAAAATAATTGGCTGGTTGGATTCAGTGACCTGAAACACAAATACTTTTCATATTTCAAGTCAATCGGATGAAAATTGAGGATTTTAGAAATCCCACCTAAGTTGTTGACCTTTTCACTTCAATAACAATAGGTTTCTTGCTTATGAGGAACTCTAGCAGGTGGTGAAGATCGTTTTAAAATTGTGACCTGTAGGCGATTGATAGACAGACAGACAGACAGAATAACAAGCCGGTCGGCGGCGATGGGTCGCCGAGCATGGAAACTATAAGATATAGAGCAAAATGGATGTCATATAGCGGCGGATAGGGAATCGCCTTCAGATTATGCATATCAAATCTCATCCAGTTCCATCTACTGATAACTACTTGGTATCCATTTGAATGAAAAGTACCGAAAATGCGGTTTGAAATCGGAAATCCCAAAAGTTCAAGGGGGTGCTGTGGGTGAACAAAGATCTAAATCGAAAATCCGGCTCGATCGTTTGTGCACAATGTATTCCAGACGATTAGTGTGAATTTTCATGACCATCCGACCATAACCGTAGGAGGAGTAGCATTTGGCGCGAAGGCACCTCCAGCTCTCGCATATTATCGATTTTTGCACGAATTGACCTTTGACCCCTGACCTAAGCGAAATCGGTCAATATGTCCTGAGGCAAAGTTGTAGTAGTCATTGAGTACCATGAACCTGCAAAGTTTCATTCGTATCGATGCACTCACCTGATCGTTAAGGGGCCTTCAATTTTTGCCAATTTTTGCGCATACCCTAATTGTAGGGGGCGCTGCTGGTAAAGTATTCCATATATCACAAAAACCGGAATATATTTCATAGAGCATCACCTGTAGATCATTCTTGCCAAATTTCATAACCCTACGTGGGATAATGGCTTTCGGAATTGATTTCACGTGAACGGTACCAATTTTGAAGGTTTTTCGGTTGTTGCTCGGAAACCAAAGCATCCCTCGCAACCATCACAATTTCCAAAGCATTAGGTCATAAGATGTACCTACCACCCGAGTTTGGTCAAAATCCACCCACGTTTACTACCAATTATGCTCATGACAAACGAACAAACATCCAAACAAAAAGACAGAATTGCTGACAATAAGGGTCACCTATTTCGGCGACCCAATAAGAAAGATGTCGTGCATGGCACGATACTTGCAAAATCCATGAAACAAATTTGACCTTAAAAATAATTGGTGGTTGACTTCTGCGACCTGATACACAAATTCTGTTCAAATTTCTAGTCAATCAGATGAAAATTGAGGATTTTAGAAATTAGACAAATTTGTTGACCTTTGTCCTATGTTGATATTTTGACCTCATAAAGTAGGCGATTGACATGCAAACAGAAAAATAAACAGACAGAATAAAGCACAAGACCAATCAAAATAATTGAAAAATCTTCCATTTTGCAAGTGATAAACCGTGTGCGAAATTTGAACCTGAGATCCTGTAGCATCCTGAGATCCCACACCTCTCTCCTCGTTTGTAGTTTAAACATTGTACAGGAATTTAATGAAGTCATGTCAAATATTGTGTACAGTTTTGTTGACTACATATGAAGAAGGACACACAGTTGTGGGATTGCTGAGTTGTGAGATTGCTGAGTTGTGAGATTATCGGATTGTGGAGTTGTCGAATTGTGGGATTGTCGATTGCCATAGAGAGGATGAATCTCAGAGTGGTATCCGGACATAGCTATACAGCATCATTGTCCAGATCATGTGGATTGCTTGCATGATGCCCGTGCGTTAATCATGGGGCTATTGGGTTTATTCCGGGCCGAGCAGGTCCTAACTATGAGGAGAGGCTGAAGGAGATGGGACTTTATCCATCATAATAGAGGTGATTACGAGGGGATACGATAGAAATGCTTAACATGATGAAGAGTGTGCACCAAATATGTGCAGAAGAGTTCTCCAGCACAATGGACAGTGAAAGGACCAGGAGCCATAGCTGGAGAGTAAAGAAGAGGAGAGTTAGGACGGTAGGTAGTAAGGTATTAGAGTCTTTCACTTTGAGAGTAGTTAATGCATGGAATGATCTCCCTGAAAAGGTAGTGGCAGCAGAAACAGTCACTAGCTCGGTTTAAATTGGTATTAGATAGGTACCTTGAATCATTGGAGATACAGGGGCATTGGCAGGACTTGCAACTATCTTGAGTATAGATGGGTGATTGTGTACATCTGTGCTTGGTGTGAAATGTCTGTGAGAAGGTCCCTTCAAGGGATAGTGTCACTGTATGGTCGCTGTTGTATTCTCTGCAGCATAAAACTGACTTCGCCAAGCCCCTTCCCACCCTCCCCCCCAAAATCCTTTTTATTTATTTTTAACATCCTGTTGAAGTTCCTGAGCCTGCCACACTTTTCTCATCCCCATGTTTTACCCCACCCCCCCCCAATCCCCGATTGTAAAACTGTTCACCCCACTCACAATAATCATCCTATAATATTAAATATATTGGCAAATATGAATATATTAATTTATTTATTTATGTTTATGCAGTACTTCCCTTCCCTAGATGCAGGTACAGTTTTACAGTTTTAATCTCAAAACACCTGGCTTGACCGTTGAGTGAAGATCGCTTATTGTCGAGTAAAGAACGATTAAGCCTGGAGTTTATATTGTTGTGGTTGACGAAATTCGCAAACCACCATTCAGGTCCCTTAGGTGAGATATCTCTGTAAGTATATGTGTAGTTAGGTCCAAAGCCGTTGTTTAGAGGGAATAAATGTCATTCACTCTTGCTGCGACCCTTCAGGATAGCCGTTTTTCTTTTCCTATCTTTATTTTGGACCAGCCGCCATTACTACCACCACCAACCACGTCTCAACAGTCATCACACAACAACCACCAACCACAACGCCGCTTCACCACAACAGCCACGACCTTTACCGTCACAACTCGCCACCATCGCATCACCACCATTCTTGCGCCACTTGTGGGCACCGATACTGGACTCGTGCAGGGCGCGCACCGAGCAGCGTGTTCAGAAACATCACAGACTTTCCGAGAAAACGGATCAAAAACGACTCACGCCCACTTCTGTTCCGTCCTATCGGTGAGCGTGGGGCGATTTGGCCCCGCCTCCAGGGCGTTGGAGTGTGGTCGCTATATGCAAATTCATGGATCAAAAAGCATTCACGCCCACTTTTCCTCGGTCCAATGGGGAGCCAGTTAGAGGTGAAGGGTCGGAGGTAAAGGGTCGAAGGTGAAGGGGCGAAGCCACGGGGCATATAAGGGACCACGTTCGTCAGTCAGGAGTTGTTGTCGGTGGAGCTGGGAAGAAGTGGTAGTAGTCAGAGTTGGGAGTTCGCGGAGCCAGTGAAGAGTTGGGACGAGTCAAGAGAGGAGACGGAGAAGGCGATTGGACCGAGCTGAGGAGAGGTGGCGGCGGCGAAGGCGGTCGAGGGGGTGCTCGCGTCGGATTCGGGGAGCTGCGGAGGGAGAGGCCGGCGGCGCGACCGAGGTCGTGTTGGAGACGCTCGTCGCGGGACCCGAGACAGGGTGATATCCTCCTTCCCCCGAGCATCAACAACCCCCTCCTGTTTCCCCCCGCGCTGAGATAGTGCGAGAAGGGGGCCCCTTTCCCACCCCCTACCAGACACTGTCCGCGAGGCCCGCAGAGTTGGGGCGCCACCGCCACTTTGCGTATCATCACCAGACGGGTAGGCCCGACGCGGTCTCGGCCCCAGGCCCGCCTACCCCCCCCCCTCATCCTTGAGGGTGGTCCTTTTCTTTTGCTTTGGGTATATGTGTTGTCGGCGCCGTCTGTGAAGTAAAACTGTATAAGTGTTGCCGTGTGCTCGGTAGTCGGATAGCTCTGCATTGTCTTCTTCTTTTACATGTGCTTTTGGTGTGATTGTATACGTGTGCTTTCCGTTCATCGCGAAATAAATGTGCTTCATGTTGAACTGTTTTCCCGTTTCGCTTCGTCTTTTCCTCGATTGAATCTCCATCTTACTTCACGTAAAGGGTTGGTCGTGGGCTAAAACGCCCGATAATTAATCGAACCGTCGAGGCCGACGATAACACCGCTCGGTTATCCCGATAGTACGGAACGGGTCGCTTAAAGTGGCCCGTGTCCGAAGTCGACCTGCGGCGAGGTGCGATCGCCCGGTCTACCCTCCGTGTGGGTACTTAGGTAGGTCGAATTTGGTGAGCAACCCTATCCCACGCGGGGGGCCGATTGGCATGATCGTGGTGAGACCGAAAGGTCCACCCGTGACTAGTTCCCGGCGTTAGACCGAGAGGGTCACGACGGGATTGTCCGTCCGGTGGGCGTCGTGCCGCGATTCGAGTTACGTGGCCGTCAGCACGCCGGCGGGCGCGAAAACCGCAACACTGGTGTCAGGTCGTGCGATACAAATTCATCGCCCTCCTCGCGGCACTGGTATCGGAGAACGGGAAAACGGGCTCTCCTGTCTCCAGCTAAATTCACGGGAATCGGTCCAGGGGTGAGAGGAGCGACCCCCGATTCCCTCCAAATTACGAGCGAGCTAAATTAACCCTTCACGAGAAATAAGATGGCGTCTCAAGGCGAGCGGGAGCCGGGGGTATTAGAAATGGATGTAGAATGTGTAGAATCCATGGCTCAGGACGAAATCCCCGTGCAGGAAATGTTGGTTGTACAGGAAAACGAACTCGCCCAACTGAACCCAGAGCCCGAAATAGGTGCGGCAGCGGCCGCGGTGTATGACACCTCCCCTCCCCCTCTCCACCAAAACCCTTCCCCAACCCCTGCCAAAACGGCTCACCCAAGCGCACCCGACATGGCCCAGCTATTCACCATGCTGGCAAAGATGAATGCGGAAATGAAAAACGAAATGAAAGGCATGAACGAAAAGATGGATACAAACACAAATGAAATGAAAGGCATGAACAAGCAAATGAACGGAATGAACAAGCAAATGAACGGAATGGAAACAAACATGAAGGAAGAAACTAAAAAGCTGCGGGGTGAGACGCAGAACATGGGCCGAAGCCTGCAGGCGGGCATGAAGGCAGTGACCAGGGAGCTCAAAATGGCGACTCCACGTGTAGGAGCGAACGAGCTGGGAGGGGGTGCAACGGCTGACAGGCCCGCAGTGGAGGCGGGTGAAAAAATAATTCGGGGGGACGTGTTGGGCGAGGGTCGTGACGGTGACCGAAAGGGAAAAATTAAATGGGGAGACCAAAACGTGTGAGACGAGACACGAGGTGACGACAAAGGAAATAAAAATAGTGGAGACAAGGGAGGTAAAGGGTGAAGAGTTGGCAGAGACACGGGAGATGGGAACGATAGAGGGAAGACTACACGATGAAGACGGGGTAAGTGACGCACACACACACACGGAGGTAGTGGAGGACAATGGGGGTGAGCTGGTGGACTGGGTGGAGACCCGGTGCGAGCAGCTGGATGGCCTCCTCCAGGAACGAGGGGAGGGAGTATTCCCCCTTGAGGCGAGTCACGACCAGGTGGGTTCGGTCGTGCTTTGCGAGGTTGAGGGGACGGGTGCTGTGGACAGGTGCACGGAGAGCTTGGGGGGTATAGAGGCCCCGGAGACCCTTGTGGGGACACGAATCCCCAGTGTGGTTGGCCCTGTGTGTGTGGTGCAAGGTGTGAGTGCGTCCCCGTGTGTGGAAGCGACCCCGTGTGTGAGTGGTGTGGTGGCGATTGTGCCGGAGTACGTGCTTCCCAGCACGCCGTGTGTAAAAGGGGCACCGCAAGTGGAAGAGGCCGTGTGTGTGGATGAAACGGCCAGTGTGGATGAGGCACCGCGGGTGAGTGCCTCCGCGTGTGTGAGTGGTATGGTTTGTGTGAGTAGTATGGCACGAGTGAGTGGAAGGCCGCGAGTGAGTGGAGCCACGTGTGCGAGGGAGATGGCATGCGTGAGTGAACGGCCGAGTGCAAGGGAGACCGTGTGTGTGAGAGAGCGGTATGTGAGGGAGATGACGGTCGGCATGTGTGAACATGCAGCCGCGTCTCCCGGTGTGAGTTTAATGGTGAGGTGTGTTGGCGTCGTAACACGCGGGAGTGCGTGGGTCGAATGGCGACGACGGCGACATGAGAGGAAAGAAAGCCGAGTAGCGGCTGTAGTTGTTTCGGGGACCGTGCCGGGTTCACCCAGCAGTGAGCACGAGGTCCGTGCTGTGCAACGCACGAGGCCCCCACGTGCTCGCTTGCGAGAGTGAAGTCCCGGTCCGGAAACGCACGCGGTGGATTTGCCGATCCCGCGGACGGACAAAGTTTAGGCAGGATTACGGATTTGGACCGGACGGGTTCTCCACGCGATCGTGTGTGTTAAGCTCCAACGGGCAAAGCACATGTGTTCGCGTGGGGAACCCCTCGAGACGTGGGGCTTGTGTTTTTTTTATGCGCACGGTGACGCCATGGCTGCACGTGGGGTTGGAATCCGGCAGGAGGGGTATCCCTGCCGGATAGTACCGTCCAAGGAGGGACGAGGTACACGTGCAGCTGCATGACGTCACGGGCAGGTGGAAAGTGCGCGAGCTGTGAGTTGCCGCGCTGGTGCTGCGCATGTAAAAAAAAAAAAAAAAAAAGCAAGCCTCACTTTCGGGTGCACAGGATTCCTGGGCAAGGGGTGGAAGACCCCCTTGACCAGGGCACAGGATGGAAACTAGTTAGGGGGAAGGGTTAGCTTAGTTAGACCGACTTCATGGGGCAGGGGTAAGTCCTCATGGAGTCCGTGGAATGGATTAGTTAGAGGGATTGTTGCGAGATTTAGGTTGGGTAAATAATTTTTGGGACATTTGAGAACAGTGACAGACTTGTGGATGTGTAGCGGGGACGTAGCTTAGCTACGTAGGTTAAATGGAACGTGCTATAGTTTAAGGGACGACGTGGGAGCACGAGTTAGTTAGGGGATGCAGATAGAAGGATGGCAGAGTTCAGCGGTGTGTGTGTTGAAGAGTTGTGAGGTGAGTACATGATGAGTGAGTGAGGCCAGCGGGTCTGTGTGAGTGGAGCGAATGGGGAATGCATGGTGCGATGAGTGATTGGGGGGAGGAGTGACTCCCGCCCAAGGGACCCCCGGGGTCAGTGTAGATTGAGTTAGGGGGTTAGTTAAATTGAAAAATGGAGGTTGTTTTGTTGTTGGTGGGAAAGTAGGCTCGAAACCCATTTGGAGGGGTGCAGGAGCCCTGTTGACGGGCTGGGAGCGTGGCTGCGAAAGGTGAGTATCGCTGAGTGGGTACCCCGGGCACCAGGCTAGTCGGCCGTGGTAGGCCAAGGGCCCATGGGGGGCCGGGATAGCGTAGTGGGCACGGGTGCGCCTGCTTGGTGCGGGGGCCCGGGGCTCCATTAGCCGCGTGGGCAGTGTTGTGGGCACGGGTGACCCTCGGAAAGGGGCCCGGGAAGCCAGCCTGCCACGTGTGCGTTTCAGGGGAGGTGCCATGGGGGGCACTCCCCGGTGTTAGGGAGCTGGTAGGCTCGGAGGCAGTGTAGTGCCTGGGGGTGCCATAGCGGGAGATTCGGCAGAGGGTCGTGCCTGCCAAAGGGAGCCACGTGTCCCAGCCATGAGACCGTGTGAGGGCACGGAGAGAAAATTGTGGGGCGAGGCCCGAAATTGTAAGGACACCAACACAGGCGACGGGAATCTGGGTTTATAGAACCAATAGTTTAAGCGAGAGGCGCTTGTTGAAAGCCCCGGGGTAGTTTAACAGTTAAATGGATAGGGTAGATTAGGAAGTGTACCCCTCCACACCATCCATCCCCTCGCTCTCGTTGTGGGCCGCTGGACCCACTTTGTGTTATGGATCGCTGAAGTCTGGGGAGGCCATTCTGAGGCTTCGTTGGGCCTCGACACAGGACGCCAGCTCTCCCTTATTCCCCTCCGGGAAGGGAACGTAGGGGTTGGGAGTTGGCTAGGTGACAGGATAGGTTAGCCGAACAAAGACGATAAAGGGGGTTTGGGGACGATATATAGTGGGGAAGTAAAAAAAAAAAAAAAGTTGGGGCTAAATTGGGGTTTGACAAATTAAGGGAGTGGGTATGTACAGTGACAGGCAAAGGCGATAGGTGGGAGGGAGACAGGTAGGTAGGTCCGAGCCCGCCTTCCGAGTGGCCAGCACCACCGCACTCCCTCCACCAACCTCCACTGAACGGCAAAGGCTGGCCAGCTTCATCTGCTGGCTGCGTTGCTGCAAGGCAAAGGCCGGCCCACTTCATCGGCAGCTGTTGTTTTGCTGCAAGGCCTGTGCCGGCTGGATCGGCTGCAGCTGCTGTGCTGCAAGGCCTGTACCGGCCGGATCGTCTGCAGCTGTTTTCTGCAAGGCCTGTGCCATCGGCTGGCCGTGTTTTGCTTCAAGGCCTGTGCCGGCCACTTCATCTGCTGGCTGTGTTGCTGCAAGGCCTGTGCCGGCTCACTTCATCTGCCGGCTGGCTGTTTTTCTTCAAGGCCTGTGCCGGCCAGTTCGTCTGCCGGCTGTGTTTGCCTGCAGCGGCCTTCTTCTGTGGGCTGTGTTTGCCTGCTCACCTTTGTCATGCCATGCCCACTGCCCATGTTCACCAGCCCCGTTCAATTTTTGCTTTGCCCCCCCCCCCCCCTGTTCATTGCCATGTGCGCCAGGATCAGAAAGCAACAGTTTGCAAGCTGCAAGAACTGCCCTGTTGGCAGCTACAACACGGGCCTGCAGTGGCGGCCCGTGCACCGTGTTTGTGTTCATCCATCCATTCGTTGTGTTCATTGCGTGTGCCACTTGAGCTGGCACGGAGACTCCGTTTGTGCAGCCCATGCACCGTTGTGGTTCACTGCGTTCAGTTCAAAAGGGAAGGCCTTGGACTGCGTGTGAGCAGCCGGCCACGTTCCCTGTCACCTGCATTGTTTGAGTCAGAGACTGCATGCGAGCAGCCTGGCTCCCTGCTAACTGCTTTCTTTTTGCAGAGTTCATTGATCCTGGGCCATGGTTTAGTGTAAAATTTTTAAGTTAAGGTTAAGATGTACTGTAAATATGAGTGCGCCCCCGGCATGTATGTCTTAGCGCCGGCAATTTTATTTAAGTCGTCCGTGTGAGTGAGTTTGTTTAGGTAGTTACTCAGCCCTCAGGTTATTTATTTTGGGGACACGAATACCATGAATGTCGCACTCAGGGATCCGTAGGTAAAATGTACTAGGGGAAAACTACACATGATGGCACACGAAAATTTGACGACTCGGGATGAGTCTGTAAAAAGGGGAGGGGGTAGTGTTGTGGTTGACGAAATTCGCAAACCACCATTCAGGTCCCTTCGGTGAGATATCTCTGTAAGTATATGTGTCGTTAGGCCCAAACCCGTTGTTTAGAGGGAATAAATGTCATTCATTCGGGCTGCGACTCTTCAGGATAGCCGTTTTTCTTTTCCTATCTTTATTTTGGACCAGCCGCCATTACTACCACCACCAACCACGTCTCAACAGTCATCACACAACAACCACCAACCACAACGCCGCTTCACCACAACAGCCACGACCTTTACCGTCACAACTCGCCACCATCGCATCACCACCATTCTTGCGCCACTTGTGGGCACCGATACTGGACTCGTGCAGGGCGCGCACCGAGCAGCGTGTTCAGAAACATCACAGACTTTCCGAAGAAAACGGATCAAAAACGACTCACGCCCACTTCTGTTCCGTCCTATCGGTGAGCGTGGGGCGATTTCGCCCCGCCTCCAGGGCGTTGGAGTGTGGTCGCTATATGCAAATTCATGGATCAAAAAGCATTCACGCCCACTTTTCCTCGGTCCAATGGGGAGCCAGTTAGAGGTGAAGGGTCGGAGGTAAAGGGTCGAAGGTGAAGGGGCGAAGCCACGGGACATATAAGGGACCGCGTTCGTCAGTCAGGAGTTGTTGTCGGTGGAGCTGGGAAGAAGTGGTAGTAGTCAGAGTTGGGAGTTCGCGGAGCCAGTGAAGAGTTGGGACGAGTCAAGAGAGGAGACGGAGAGGGCGATTGGACGGAGCTGTGGAGAGGTGGCGGCGGCGAAGGCGGTCGAGGGGGTGCTCGCGTCGGATTCGGGAGCTGCGGAGGGAGAGGCCGGCGGCGCGACCGAGGTCGTGGTGGAGACGCTCGTTGCGGGACCCGAGACAGGGTGATATCCTCCTTCCCCCGAGCATCAACAACCCCCTCCTCTTTCCCCCCGCGCTGAGATAGTGCGAGAAGGGGGCCCCTTTCCCACCCCCTACCAGACACTGTCCGCGAGGCCCGCGGAGTTGGGGCGCCACCGCCACTTTGCGTCTCATCACCAGACGGGTAGGCCCGATGCGGTCTCACCCCCAGGCCCGCCTACGCCCCTCCCTCATCCTTGAGGGTGGTCCTTTTCTTTTGCTTTGGGTATATGTGTTGTCGGCGCCGTCTGTGAAGTAAAACTGTATAAGTGTTGCCGTGTGCTCGGTAGTCGGATAGCTCTGCATTGTCTTCTTCTTTTACATGTGCTTTTGGTGTGATTGTATACGTGTGCTTTCCGTTCATCGCGAAATAAATGTGCTTCATGTTGAACTGTTTTCCCGTTTCGCTTCGTCTTTTCCTCTATTGAATCTCCATCTTACTTCACGTAAAGGGTTGGTCGTGGGCTAAAACGCCCGATAATTAATCGAACCGTCGAGGCCGACGATAACACCGCTCGGTTATCCCGATAGTACGGAACGGGTCGCTTAAAGTGGCCCGTGTCCGAAGTCGACCTGCGGCGAGGTGCGATCGCCCGGTCTACCCTGCGTGTGGGTACTTAGGTAGGTCGAATTTGGCGAGCAACCCTATCCCACGCGGGGGGCCGATTGGCACGATCGTGGTGAGACTGAAAGGTCCACCCGTGACTAGTTCCCGGCGTTAGTCCGAGAGGGTCACGACGGGATTGTCCGTCCGGTGGGCGACGTGCCGCGATTCGAGTTACGTGGCCGCTCGCACGCCAGCGGGCGCGAATCCGCAACAATATGTTGTGGAATTGGATATAAAGTCGAGGCTTGTGGAGGAGCAAGCTGTGAATTTATTGAGAAGTTAAGTTGTCAAGTCGTTGTAGAGTTGTGAAGCTGTTAAATTGTGGAGTTGTTGAGAAGTTAATGTGTGGCCTTGTTGAAATTAGTTATTGAGAGGTTATTGAAACCTGAGTTGAGAAGTTTGGTTGTGAAGTTGTATTGTGTAGTTCTTCAGGAGTTGAGTTCTGAGGTTGCTGACGTGAGAATTGTTGTGTGTTGAGAAGTTGTTCAGTTGAGAATTGTTATTGTTGGAAAGTTGTTCATAAGTAGTGTTAAGGAAGACGTTGAGTTGTCAAGTTGTTGAGCTCTGAAGATGTTTGGAGGATGGTGTTGTTTTTGAGAGTAAGGTTGTTGAACAGGTAAGTTCTTGAGAATTTGAGCAAGAAAGTTGTTAAAGTTGTGCTCGGTAGTTGAAGTTTGCTGTGTAGTTTTTGAGATGTGCGGTTGTTGAGAAGTTAAGTTGTGGAGTTTTTAAGTGGTGAAGTATTTGAAATGTGAAGTTGTGAGATTCTCAACTTGTGGAGTTGTGAGGTTGGAAAGTTTTGAGAAGTTGAATCATGGAATTGATGAGTTATGAGATTATTGAGTTTTGGAATCATTGAGTTCTGAGAAGTTAAGTTGTGGAGATGTTGAAAGGTTGAGATGTGAAGTTGTTGAGAAGTTGTTAGAAGGTTATTCAGTTGAAAAGTTGTTGAGACGTTGTGTGGGGTGTTGTTGAGTGGTGAAGCATTTGAGTTGTGATGCTCTCAAGACTTTGCGTTGTGAGGTTGTGAAGTTTTGAGAATGTCAGCCGTAGAATTGTTGAGTTGTAGAATTGTTAAATTGAGATTATTGAAATGTGAGATTATTGAATTGTGGAATTGTTGAGGGGAGATTATAGAGTTGTGGGATTGTCGAGTCATGGAATTGTTGAGTTGTGAGATTATCGACTTGTGGAATTATCGAGTCATGGAATTGTTGAGTTGTGAGATTATTGACTTGTGGAATTGTTGAGAGTTTCAATGATGAGTTTTGGAATGGTTGAGAGGTTGTTTGAGGAGTTGTCGATAAGTTGTTTGGATAGTTGTTGAGTGCTGAAGTATGTCAGTTGTCTAGTTATCGAGAGTTTGCGATGTGAGGTTTTAAAGTTTTGAGAAGCTGAATCGTAGAATTGTTGAGTTGTGGAATTGTCAAGTTGTGAGATTATCGAGTTGTGGAATTGTTGAGTTGTGAGTTTATCGAGTTGTTACATTATAAAGTTGTGGAATTGTTGAGATGTGAGATTCTCAGATTGTGGAATTGTCGAGTTGTGAGATTATTTAGTTGTGAGATTATCGAGTTGTGGAATTGTCGAGTGGTGGAATTGTCGGGTTGTGGGATTGTCGGGTTGTGGGATTGTCAAGTTGTGGGATTATTGAGTTATGGAAATGTTGAGTTGTTTGGATTATTGAGATGTGGGATCATTGAGTTGTGGTGTTGTCTAGTTGTGACATTATTGAGTTGTGGGATTCTTGAGTTGTGGGATTGTCGAGTTGTGGTGTTGTCTAGTTGTGACATTATTGAGTTGTGGGATTGTCGAGTTGTGGGGTTGCAAGAGGTTATATTGTGAAATTATTGAGAGGTTAAAATAATTGTGAGATCTTGAAGTTGTTGGGTTGTGGAGTTTTAGGGTAGTGAAGTTATTGAAATGAGTTGTACAAGGGAAGGCTTCACTTCAAGAGAGCGAGTTTGCGTTGAGAAGAGAGGGAAGGAGGCGGAGGTGGGGGAAAGGGTGGTGATGGGCGGTGTTCCGTAACCCCTCCCGTCACTCTCTGGCGCGAGATAAGGCGTCTGTGTTGGCGCCCGACAGCGAGGGGCGGGGGGGGGGGGAGGGGAGGGCGGCATTCTGGGAGCAAAAGAGAGCGCGAGGAAAATCCGGCCCTTTATTTATTTAGTAACTTATTTATTCCTTGTTTACCTCGCTAATTCATTCCCCATTGTGTATGGCCGTGTCGATGTGTCTTCCCGCCTGTCTGTACTTGCTTGTCTGCTTCGTGTTGTCTTTGCCTTGTCACACTTTTTTATCACTATATCTATTTTGTGTTTATATCCATTTCTGTATCTTTATTAATCTCACTAGTTAGTGTCGATGTGTGTGCATGTCCGTAACACCGATCTCTCCATGTATCCCTATCTACGTGACTCGTGGATGTTTCTCACTGGCTCTGTCCACCAGATTGTGTCTATCTATAGTGTCCATGTTCCCCTCCGGGGCGAACGGAGACTCCGGTTCCGATAAACCCTCCGCGGAACCCCGAGAAACCGGACCACGCCGTCGCTCCGCCCCCTTCCGCCCCGCCCATCTCCGCCGGTTAGCCAACGCCCCGCCTCCTCCCCGCTTCCCGGCAGTCCCGCCCCCCCTCTCCGCTCCCCCGGGCAGTTTGACGGATTAACCCCCGGCCCCTCCCCTCCCGCCGTCGCCGCCTCCGTAATGAGGTCGACGGCGGAGAGAGGAGGGGCAGCGGGGGAAGAGGGGAGCTGGAAGGAGCGAAGGCTGAAAGACTCCGACGCTTGTAGCGTCTGGAGAGGGAGAGCGAGAGAGAGAGAGAGAAGCAGAAACAGAGAGGAAACGATAGACACGAGAGACAAAAACAGGAGGTAGACGACAGGGGTAGACGTATTGAGAGAGAGAGAGAGAGAGAGAGAGAGAGAGAGAGAGAGAGAGAGAGAGAGAGAGACAGAGAGAGAGAGAGAGAGAGAGAGAGAGAGAGAGAGAGAGAGAGAGAGAGAGAGAGACCCACTGCGTGTGTGATTGCTGGTGGTGGTCGCCTATTGGGGGTGGAAGTCGGGCTGTTGCGATCTTTTGGATCCAAGAGACAGGAAAGAGGAGACGGCGAGTCTAGCGCAGACACATATAGGCAGATTGACACGCGAACAGTAGACATAGACTGAGAGAACTATTTACTAGGCGTTGATTGACAGTCGGAGTTAAATTTAGAGCTAAGTAGCTCACCTTGTGCGTGGACCAGAGTTGTACAGCAAGGAAACATCGACAAGACAAGTCGGACAAGGACGTATATTGTAAATACTGAGATTCAGAACGACAGTTCCCTTAAGAAGGACCTTCGTTCGTATCTAACTCATCCGCTGAAGGACCTTCTCCCATCCTTGTCCTCAATGCCGGCCATCAAGCGTGAAGACCCTCCGAACCGTTTCCTGGGTCTCCAATTCCTGCCGTCCACTCGCCTGGCGAACCTGGGACCAACTGCGCCGGCTCGGGATCCCAGCCCTCCCGGGGGAGACCTTGAGGTGTTGGTAGATCCTGGAGGAGAGCCATGCCTTGAGGTGGAGTGTGGAGATAACCGCGCTTTGCTTTATGTCAACAAACTATGCCAGGGGAGCAAAGGTCCGTCCATCAGGCTGCGTGGGGACTGGCTTACGCCAAACGAGTTCCAGTTTGTGAGTGGGAGGGAGACCGCTAAAGATTGGAAGAGGAGCATTCGACACCGAGGTGAGCTGGGGCAGAAAGTGCGGGTAGGTGGATAAAGAAAGGATGTGTGGGAGTGGTTGTATGTATGTTGGCAGGGGGTGGGGGATAATGGTGTGGTGATGGTATATGACACAGTGAGAGGGTGTGTATAGGGATAAGATTGTGATGATGTGCATAATTGAAGTTCTAAAGGTATGTGGGACATACAGTGAATGCCACATGAATTGTGTGATAAGAGCAAAGAGAAGTGAATTAAGCTGTGGGAATTCCTGTCCATCATGGTGGTATAATGAGCAAACTGATGGAGAGGATTAAAGACAGAACCAATGCTGGATGGCCACGTAGGCAAACCAAATTTACAGAACCATCCAGTCACATGAAATTGTGGAGGACCATGGAGATGTTGAATTGTGGAGGACTATGGTGACATGGAATTGTGGAGGACCACGGAGACGTGGAACTGTGGAGGACCACGGAGACGTGGAACTGTGGAGGACCACGGAGACGTGGAACTGTGGAGGACCACGGAGACGTGGAACTGTGGAGGACCACGGAGACGTGGAACTGTGGAGGACCACGGAGACGTGGAACTGTGGAGGACCACGGAGACGTGGAACTGTGGAGGACCACGGAGACGTGGAACTGTGGAGGACCACGGAGACGTGGAACTGTGGAGGACCACGGAGACGTGGAACTGTGGAGGACCACGGAGACGTGGAACTGTGGAGGACCACGGAGACGTGGAACTGTGGAGGACCACGGAGACGTGGAACTGTGGAGGGCCACGGAGACGTGGAACTGTGGAGGACCACGGAGACGTGGAACTGTGGAGGGCCACGGAGACGTGGAACTGTGGAGGGCCACGGAGACGTGGAACTGTGGAGGGCCACGGAGACGTGGAACTGTGGAGGGCCACGGAGACGTGGAACTGTGGAGGGCCACGGAGACGTGGAACTGTGGAGGGCCACGGAGACGTGGAACTGTGGAGGGCCACGGAGACGTGGAACTGTGGAGGGCCACGGAGACGTGGAACTGTGGAGGGCCACGGAGACGTGGAACTGTGGAGGGCCACGGAGACGTGGAACTGTGGAGGGCCACGGAGACGTGGAACTGTGGAGGGCCACGGAGACGTGGAACTGTGGAGGGCCACGGAGACGTGGAACTGTGGAGGGCCACGGAGACGTGGAACTGTGGAGGGCCACGGAGACGTGGAACTGTGGAGGGCCACGGAGACGTGGAACTGTGGAGGGCCACGGAGACGTGGAAATATTGAGAACCATCAAGATGTACAAAATTCTAAAGGATCATATGCACTCACAGTTTGTTGGCGGACCATGCAGACACACAAATCTCGAGGACCCGTGTTGAGTGTGATTATTCTCTTTTAAATGACTACATTCAAAGCATGTGATGATGAGAATGAGAGAACCACACATTTTGAGACGCACAGCATATGACAGATGGATATGAAATAACAATGGAATGCATGAACTCCTGATCAGAAGCTAATCTGAATGGTGGATGATACATAGTGCAATGGGCTTTGATGGACATGTCTCTTTGGAGATCTGAGCAAATCTAAGATCAATGTATAGTATACACTGTATTGTACTGGACTTTAATGAAGTGGTTCTCTTGGTTATATGTTGGTCTTTTGTCCCCTAGGAAAGAGCTTGAAGACCCTGATGTCCAAAGGTGTTCTTCAGGTCCATCCCCCCATCTGTGACTGTCCGGGTTGCCGCATATCCTCACCAGTGGTCAGTGGCTAGTCGTGTCCGTGTGTGTCTGTGTCTGTATTTTTTGCTGCCTTAGCTTGAACTTTTACCTCATGGAGTGGACAAGATGCTTCAACATGTAACTTCCATCACATGACGATTTGTAACGAGAACGCGCACGGAAAAACATGACTTATTTGCGCAGCCACGAACTACCTCCATATCGAACTCGCAGCACCACTCACATGGTGTCTGGTATTTTAGGTCAGGTGATTGCCTCATTCTGCCCTTGAACTTACACCAAACGCTTTTAAACCCAACATAGAGACATAACTCGAACACCAATCGCACAGACACCCAAATAGACCCAAACCCTTACTCTAGTAAAGAGGCAAACATCAAAATACAAACTCCATTTGTGCCACATTCCGTTCCTTCGTTCCCTCGTTTAGTCGTTTATTATGATTATTTTTTTGTAATTATTCCCTTGAAACAGAAGAAAGAGGTGGTGGTGGTGGTGGTGGTGGTGGTGGTGGTGGTGCAGAGGTGGGTGGGCTTTTGGGGATTTTCCTTAAGAACCCCCTTATCTGTGGGTTCCAGAACACCCGTTCCATCCCTTCACCCCATGCCGCTCCCATCACGCAGCCATAACCACTTCCTGTCTGGCTGGTGGTTGAAGGACTTGGGAGGGTGAGGAAAGGCCTGGCTGAGCACGAGATGAGAAAACTGGTGAAAAGAGATGCCAGTACAGACAGAAGTCGGTCAAAAAGTTTGTGTCACTTTGTGTCGTCACCGTGAAACAGATGTTCCTCGAACATTATTTCACTTTCACTGGGAATACTTTTCAGTAACCACCGGCGTTTTGGGTTTTCTGATGGTCCCTTACAATGGAGGATATTTCAAAAGTCTTTTTGAACAAAAGTTTACTTATTTTTTATTTTTTTTATATATTTTTTTTGATCTGATCTATTGTGATTGCATCTCCCATTGTTGGCGTTGTCACGTGAATGTGATTCAGGGCGTTGTCACACTTGTTGCAGATCATGAAATGAAATGATATAAGGTAATTCAAAACGTTGAGGTGTGTGTGTGTGTGTGTGTGTGTGTGTGTGTGTGTGTGTGTGTGTGTGTGTGTGTGTGTGTGTGTGTGTGTGTGTGTGTGTGTGTGTGTGTGTGTGTGGTTTGTTTGCGTGTGTGTGGTTGTTTTTTCTGTGTGGACCCACTTTCCTACGTTTCCCCACTCACTCTTTTTCCACATAGTGTATGTTAAGTACTGTTCATTAGTTTGTAAAAGTTGAGTAAAACAAAACGTGTACCTTGTTCCTCTTGCTTTGCATGTGATTCCGACAGTGCGGACCCACTAGCCTACTCCTGTGAACGATTTCCGGTAGTTTTAACTTCTTTATGCTTTACATCACACAATGTCCCTCCTGATGCAGAGCTCCCTGCCTGCACTACACCAGGACGGTGGTTTTACTCTGCTCGAGAGCAAGGACTAAAACAGCTCGAGCTGTAATCAAGCTGAGTTCTCCTTATTGTTCAGTGGACGAAGGTTATGTTTTCACCCCTGTCTGTTTGTCTGTCTGGCTGTCTGTCTGTGAGCAGGATATCTCAAAAAGTTGTGAATGGATTCAGACGAAACTTAGTGGACAGGTTGGATGTGTGACAAGGATTAATTGATTTGATTTTGGGAAAGATCTGGATCTGGATACTAGAATTTAAAAGTAATTCTTCACCATTGAGAGATGGGCCCAAAAAAAAAAAATATATATATATATATATATATATATATATATATATATATATATATCATGATATCTGAAAAAGTTGTGTTCAGATTGTGACAAACCTCGGTGAATGAGTTGGGTAGGTGACAAAAACGAGCCGATCCGATTTTGGTTCAGGTCCGGATCCAGATCCATCCTATCAGTGGGATAGAAAATGTAAACTGTTCAGCCTGACGAAGGTATGTGCACTGCCGGGTGCTGTTCTCGTTTGTTTATCTGTTTGTTTGTTTTATTTTTGTAACACAATGTGGTCTCGTGAAGGATTGAGGTGACACTAGAGGGTAAAAAGTCTTTGTTCTGGCAGTGGGGTAACAGGCGAACACAAGTGAGATAACGAGTGAACCCCAAATAGAGAACCAGTTTAATTTGATTCAATGTTCTGTAGCTTAAACATGTACAACAATATTCACAATAGCAACAATCACTTTGGGTAAAGTAATCTTTCAATCCATGTGATTTTGTCTTTCTGTTTATCAATTGTTCTGGTGACGAGGTTCAATGAAACAAAAACATGTAAAACGAGTAGTGAGGGTTTGCTTTCGGTAAAACTTAGTGATTACCTTCAGTTTATATTCCCTCTGTTTGTTTCTTTACAGAACCGTGGCAGGCTTGCCGACAAGAGACACCTTGGGGTCTCGGGTCGCCAAGCAGCCGGACTCCTCGAGCCCTCTAGTCCAGAAGCTTCCAGTGACGCGACGTGTGCCGAAGGCGTCGTCCGTGACTGCCCCGAGAAGACGGTAGAGGAAGGGACCATTCCCGAGAGCGGTGGCAGTGAGATCCCTGCTGAAGCACTTGATGCGGAGAAGACCTCTCCCAGGAACAGCAGCGATCTTGGGACTTGCTCGGATGGTGACTCTGAGACCAATGGCATTGATGACAAAGATTCGGAAAACATCCACTCAGGAAGCACCGATGGAAGTGCAACAACCACTGATCCTCCAAAGAAGTAAGCATTCAAGCCATGGGAGACGAAGTTTGAAAATCCAGGATGTTGAGGACATCTGTAATCATAGAGATATAATAATTAATGGACTTGTGTCACGTGGGAACTTGAGGGTGTGAATGTGCTAAAGGTTCACTGCTTCGGGGCATTGGAGAACATAACCTGACAGTCCCCCTTCACATTGCCCCCACCATTTTTATTTTTTTTATTTTTAGGGAAATTCTCTCAAAGGTTGAAGGACAGACACCTGTTGGAGCTGAAGGTGAGTAGAGGTGGGGGAGCAGATGGTTTTGCTGCATTGCCATCGAAACAATACTATGATAGCTGTCTCTGTCTTTGTCAAACTTGTCTTCCCTTATTGGGCCACAGTCAGACAAACGATACCAGTAGTTTGCCAAGCTGATCTGGACGACTGGTTGTCGATTTAAACCTTGGGATAAAATGAATTCTGTCCGGCTTTCTTTTGAAACACGAATCGGTTGTCCGCATATGGTTGTCGTTCTATTTTGGTGATCCCACCTAAGACCCACAAATAAGAAATGAAACCTCCTCTATGTCCTTGATTACTGTGAGAGCAATCTTCCCTTTAACCCCCTCGTTGATTTCATCCCACACGACCGCTTAACAACCTATTGATCGGAAATTCTACAAGGGAGGGTACGGAGGGTAGGGAGTCGGCGAGTCAACGAAGAAGGAAAGAAACCGAGTCTGAGCACTAAGTACATCATTGCTTAATTCCTCGTATACCTCTTGTAATAATTATCTTAATATGGAATGTAAAGAAATCCAAGGAAAACCGGGCATTAAATGGACAATTTGGCCAATTGGTGCAAGTGCTTCGACTACTCTGCTCTCGCAGTGACCTTCCAGCAGAGAAATGCCATATTAAATCATTCATCCCTCTAACATCCCGCCCTTGGGCCTCGGCAGGTGGAATTCTGGGTAAAAGGTCGTGCAGCCCCACGGAGGACGTGCTTGGTACGGAAAAACGGAGAAAGAGCCCATTGGAAGATGAAGCGGCGACCCCCCCGCCAAGAGAACACGAACAACCAGGTACATGCACACTCTTGAACAAACATGAAAAGTTCAATTAAAGGAGGGATCTTTATTAATATTATTATTATTATTATTATTATTATAATAAGGGGGCCATATATTGATGACGTAGTACGTGCAGGGGGGTTTGAGTGTAGCATTGAATTGAGAAGTGGAGAATGCAAGCAGCAGTGTGACCACTCCTTGGCTTTTTTCACAAGATCTTGGCTCTTCGTTGTTCACCTTGGCGTCTTGGTTTTCTAAAGGTTTTCTATTATCATCGCTTTTCCGAAAACATTGTGAATTCTTGGCTTTTTTCATTGGCTCACCTTGGAATTTATGAAAATGAGGAGTGGTCACACTGGCAAGGAGAGATAGGAAGGGATATTTGCATACGGAATGGATACGTCTCCAATCAGGTCTTCTTTATCCTGAGATCTTGGGTCCTATGGGTCCAGTGATAATGCACCGGTGATGGAATTGCACAAACTCTGTGCACAGAATTGTGCCGGGGCTCATGGATGGACCGAACCATTCATGTGGAAATGGTTTGATTTCCATTGTAAAACAAAGCCCTCCAGGTGAGCGCTCCAGAGGTGAACCTTGCGCAGCCCTATAACGGAGGCACCATGATGGTGGGACACGCACTGTACGTTCACCGGACCGGCTTGCACATCGAACCCCTTTACTGCCTCTTACTGTGTCGATGACGTGTTGAGCTGTTCATTAACTTCGTCTGTTTTATTGTCCACGTGCGATCCGGTACCTCTGTGCCTGCCAGCTAGAATGAGCTGAACACCTGACGTGAATAGAGAAGCCTATTGTGTACCCTGCCTACCGCTACCAGAACCTGTAGTGTGATCCACCGTATTTACAACAACCCATAGTGTGACTGACTCATGTGTGATCTCCTCTACTTACAACTACCTGCAGTGTGATCTGTTGTACTTGTAGCTGCATGTAGTGTTATCAACTGTAATTACACCAACTAATGGTGTGATCAACTGGAGTTACAACTCCACAAAGTGTAATCTGCTGTTTTTTTTATTTTGTTTTTGGGAGGGGGAGGGGGAGGGTTATTTGTTGTTATGGAAATCGCCCCAAACAAGGCATACCGAGCCACTCGAGGTAAGGGGCTAGAACAAATAACCCCACATATTGTCATCTGCTGTACTCACAACTAATCATAGTGCGGTGTACTGGACTTACAAATCTCAACTACCCAACCACACGCATCAGTTTCATCAAATAGGAGGTTTTGACACCGGTCTATGTTCAACTCGTCATCTCGCTTGAACTGAAGAGCATCTTCCAAATGTAGTTTTAATAACACCCCTGCCATTCGCAGCACTACCCGATGGCCTAACGATCAATTATTATCGACAATTATATACCTACACATCGCACCATGGTCGCTCTTCACTGGTTGATTAAACTACAATTGATTTATTTTATTTTATTTTATTTTATTTCTATCTTGCATTTTGATGATGTTCGTTTTGAACGACGTTTACACACGAAACAGTAAAGTGGTGCCCGGAAATGTGTTGGCCATTTTGGCGCACCCTGGCCGCCTTGCACCACTCTTATCTTGTTGTTCACGGGTATGGTTGGTTCGTCATCGTTGCTGATGTTCGAGTGTGCATTATCGTTGATTGTCCCACTCATCAACTGCTCTCGTTAAGGGTTACCTTCTTCTCACCTGAGTGCAACATTCAAACTCAGATAACATCCTCCGTACGCCCACCTTGTCCATGTTGTGTCTGCAGTATTCCACGGCTCATGGGAGAGCTTGTACATGCAGAGTCTTAGAATGATGGACGAGCTTTAAAAAAAGGACATTTCGAGATATTAACGTGTATGGTTTACCATGGCTCAGCTTACGTTGTTGCTTTTTGTTTTTTCACATTCATTAGATGCCTTTCGTCACCAGCATGACCGTACTAATGTTTGATTACATTTCAGACGAGGTGAGGCTCCTATAAGAGAGCGGCTTGTAAAGACCTCTTAGCTGTGTGCCCGACTGCCGGGTGATTTAGAAACCAGATGACAGACTCAAATGAATGTGACGCGAATGATGGAGGGAACCAGGTGGCGAAAACGAGCCCGCGAGTGTGCGGTCGTGAGCTCATGGATGGCGGAGTCAATCGAGCTGCTGCGTTTGTTCCACAGAATGCGGGGAAGGCTCCGAGTCTGAAGCCGAGAGGAGGAGCAGCAGTCCTGAAGGTGATTGGCAGGCTGAGCAGCAGGGGATGGGGGAGAGTGGGCCGTGGGAGGCCTGGGCAAGGCTCAGCGGGTAGCGGCAAGCCGGGCCCCAGGGCAGCTGGCAGGACCTTGCTTAATCCCAGCCTGTCTCCTTCACCCTCATTTCCTCATCGTCATGCCTCACCTCCCACCCTCAGATCCTTATTCAAACTTCTTCATCCCCTCCTTCCCTTCCTCCTCCTCCTCTTCCTTCTCCTCCTCCTCCTCCTCCTCCTCCTCCTCCTCCTCCTCCTCCTCCTCCTCCTCCTCCCCCAGTCCACCTTCACTGCTGAATAATTGACGATGGGTGTCGAAGCAATCACCTCTGCTTCCATTATTTATTTTCTCTTGCTTTCCCTTATTCATTCTTTCATTTACTATTTTACTTCTTTCCTCTTTTTGTTTCATTCTCTCTTTTATCGGCCTTTGGGGCTAACGAGCTGTAAATTAAAATGATTAGATTAAATTGTAATCAGTAGGATTAAAAATGAGTAAGTACAAGCTTCTGAATCTCCTGTCATTGTCCCCTATATACCCCCCTCTTCTGATTCCTTCACCTGCAGCTCCAAGCCCCCTCAGCTCACCGCAACCTCGGCTCTGGCCTCCCACTATCTGCTTTCCGACAGACACCAACCACCTGGAAAGGTATGTTTGGCAGCATTCGATTCTCAGCACAGATGATTGGGTTTTTTGATTGGGAGTTTTTTGATGTGGAACTTCGTGAAGGTGGTTCTGCGGGACCGCAGAGCTAAATTAAACCCGGAAGGTGTGTTCACCTGTGGGTGGTGAAATACCGGTCCTACCATCTGGAAATGTAATTCTTATTCAAAGGTGCCAGGAGCATTGCAGCTGCGATAATTCAATCATGTGAGACAGACAGCTTAAAAACACAAAGGATTCGCGAAGCTGCACCCTGCAACACGTGGACCCTGAGGATCTGAGCCAATGTGGGACGTCCTTGTGCACCTAAAGCAATAGTAACAATCTGAGTAATCCATGGGTTACCCACTCGATGAACTATTTACAAGATGTGCGTGCGTGCACACACGTGCTTTATTTACTCGACATTATACTTGTTATTCGAACTGTTTGGACACAGGGGTACTGAGAATCCTCTGTTGTACCCTGTGGACACCCGGGGTACTGACAATTCCCCGTTGTATCCTCCATGATGCTTGGAATTACACGTTCGTTTCCCGTTGGACGCTCACTATGGAAACGTCACGAGTCCACCGAGACGAGGCCCCGTCACAGGTCGGGAAGGGGCCTAATGAGGCAGAGTAGTTGGATCCACGCCGAGTCCATATGGGGGACTTGGACGGAGCATCGTTGCCTTTCTCCAGTGCATGGTTTCTCTTGAACCAGAAGGAGTTCAATTCTAAATTGTCCATCTTTGAAATACTTTGTTCTCCTTCATATTTTCCACGCATAACAATGTCGTAATTTCCAGCGTGAAAATGTTAATTAAACGTGAACAATTTGTGCGTGATGTTAGTGTCCAGGCAAACTGAGATTCCATCCGTTGGAGCAGCTTCTGCAAAAGCCAAGATTTCCCATTGGCTTCAGTTCAGTGTCAATTAACCACAACGAGTCTTCAGCTATCTCTCTCTGTCTCTCTGTCTCTCTGTCTCTGTCTGTCTGTCTGTCTGTCTCTCTCTCTCTCTCTCTCTCTCTCTCTCTCTCTCTCTCTCTCTCTCTCTCTCTCTCTCTCTCTCTCTCTCTCTCTCTCTCTCATGAATAATGGTTTCAGGACGACATAGAGTGAGCCAGTATGTGAAAGGTCCACTTGGCCCACTTTGCTCATGACGTGTGTCCATCCACAGCCGCGTACAATGGCCGCGGTTACCAGTGTTTGTGTAAGGCGAAGACACATGTTTAAAAAGCCACACCTTGAGCATTTTCACATGAATGCAGATGATGCAGTTGAAGGTACAAAACGTATTTGGCAAGTTACCTTCATGGTGAGTTGTCCGCCTTGCTCTTTTCACGACAACATTAACATGTAAGAATGTTGGAAGTGAAAATCAAAGTCAAGGTTTTAAACCGTACATTCGACCTGGAGTTACTGACTCGTTTCCTCTCTCTCTCTGTCTCTCTTTGTCTCTGTCTCTGTCTCTCTCTCTCTCTCTCTCTCTCTCTCTCTCTCTCTCTCTCTCTCTCTCTCTCTCTCTCTCTCTCTCTCTCTCTCTCTCTCTCTCTCCCTCTCCCTCTCCCTCTCCCTCTCCCTCTCCCTCTCCCTCTCCCTCTCCCTCTCCCTCTCCCTCTCCCTCTCCCTCTCCCTCTCCCTCTCTCTCTCTCTCTCTCTCTCTCTCTCTCTCTCTCTCTCTCTCTCTCTCTCTCTCTCTCTCTCTCCTTCTCTCTCTCCCTCTCATCTTGCAGAGAACTGCCCCTGCCATGTCCTTTGACCCCATATCTACTGGCCCCTCATCTTCGGTCCCCGTTCTTGGGACTTCCGCCACTTGTTACCCCAATACCCGGTGAGTATCGTGCTCTCCATCCCCCACCCTCGCAACCCTTTGTCCTTGCACAAATGATAGACATTTAACCCAAAACCAAAGAAGGTATTTATAAGAAAATGACTCCTTCGATAACTTGTTATCCTCACCGAAGGAGAGGGTATTGCGTTTCGGTCCATTTGTTTGTCTGCACAGAACTTTCATGTTTTTCTCCGCAACCGCTTGTCGGATTGAGACGAAATTTTCACCATTGGTGCAACTACTCATGTAGAATGTTTTAATCAAAGTTATGGCATCAGACATCACGTGGTGTGGCAGCCATGTCGGAAAAACGGAAAACTTTGGACCTCTATCTCTGTAACCACACCAAGGAAAAAATTGAAACTTGGCACACGGCAAGCACTCCTCATGCGGAATAAGTGTAATTTCTTGATGACGTCATCGGTGCCTTCGTTATGACATCATAATTGCATATGTAGAACGCTACATCTCATAAGTATGAAAATTTTTGAGGGTCATCTCGGGATAAAATAATGGTCCACAGAAAATTTTTTGATGATGTCATCGGTCACCTGATTCGGCAGCCATATTGTTTTTTTAATTAAAAAAAAACCTTCAAAAATCTTCTCTGAAGTGGCTGAACAGATCGAGGCAAAACTTTACACACATGACCGCCTATCCATGAGGAACAAAAGATTCATACATATGATGTCATAGGTCACATGGTTTGGCAGCCATATTGGATTTACCATAAAACCTACAAAAATCTTATTCTCCAGAATGGCTGGACAGATCTCATGGAAACTTCACACAAATGTTCTGCAAGCCATGGGTGTATAAGTTTGTTTAGGAATAATTGATAGGTCACATGGTTTGGCAGCCATATTGGATTGAAGAAAATATTAAATAATGTTTTCTCTGGAACCGCTTAATAAATTGATGTGAAACTTCACATTTATGATCAAGTAGTGATGGGGAATAAATGTTTTGAATTTCAACTTGATCAGACCCATGGTCTGTCAGCCAGATATATTTAATTTTTTGATATGGGTTTTTTAATATTTATTTATTATTATTATTATTATTATTATTATTATTATTATTATTATTTTGAACACTGCTCACTTGGCTGTGCCTGCATGATAGAGGAGTAGCAGCTGAAATGCGAATCCGATTCGGGTTCCTCCTGATGACATAATCTTTGCTTTTTGCTTGTTCGGGTTCCTTCTGATCACTCCAATGTTGAACTGTACCGATTTGGTCTTCCATTTGATTTGAATTTAATTTATTTTAATCCTTATCTAATTTAAATTTAATAATGAATAATAATTTTAAAAACGTCATGGGTCAGGGTCAGGGTCAGGTGTCCCATCAAAGCGGGATGTCTTGGTTCCTGGTCATCACTGCCAACAGTTATAAAGTGGTAGTTTTAATTATGTCTTATTAATTACGTAAAACACCAGTACACAAACAACACACAAACATCACACAACAGGTCCTGGCGAAGGTCTGCAATCTCTGATTGCTCTTTTTACTCCACCACCGAAGGTGAAGGATGTTATGTTTTCACCCCTTTCTGTCTTTGTTACTTACGAAATCTTTAGATTTCATGAGTATATTCATGACTTCCGTCTTCTGTTTGTGTGTTTGTTTGTTTGTGTGTATTTGTGTGTTTGTGTGTTTGTTTGTAGGCACGATAACTCGAGAACGGAAGAAGCTACCCATGGCAAATTACACCACGTGATTCAGGAGGGTGATGGCTAGTGCTGACTTGATTTTGGTCAAAGGTCAAGGTCACAGTGAAGTCAAACATTCGATTTTTGATGGTTTTGTACAGAATCATCGTAGAAACTTCTGGTTTGCGTCGCTACCTTCTCGAGAGACAGCTTTTATTAGACAAGGTCAGAGGTCAAGTTGATGATTTCGTAAGTACCAGTCTATGACTGCTTGTTACTTACGAAATCTTTAGATTTCGTAAGTATATTGATCACTTCCGTCATCTGTTTGTGTGTTTGTTTGTTTGTAGGCACGATAACTCGAGAACGGAAGAGGCTACCAATGTCAAATTACACCACGTGATTCAGGAGGGTGATGGATAGCGCTGATTAGATTTTGGTCAAAATCGGTCAAAGGTCAAGGTCACAGTGAGGTCAAACATAATTCCGTAAATTCATGTGGAGAAATGGAGTATTTTTGCTTTGGTCGACATTACGAGTTCGTTTTAACTTCGATTTTAATTTTGTCTTCAGTTTTTGCGATCGCTTAGGACGCTTAACACTCAGTTGTCGAAATTCTGGTAAAAATCAGATGTTTTGGAGACGTTTTAAGGTTGTATAAAAAAGATTTCACTCGCCGCGTCGCAGCTCGTCACGTGGTGCAGCGCGCTCGAGCAGAGGCGTCGTTGAGTCACGTAAAGGTTTTCCGTGTGCGCGCTCACGGTGTTTTCGATAAAGATGGTGTTCAAAAGTCATTTTTTATCCCAATAAAGGTTATCGTCGCATGCCTGACTCGCTAAGCCGTCAGATTATGTAAAGATTGTTGGTGGATGGCCGAATATTACGGTTTTGTGACTTTGATAAAATAATATAAAATAATTGCGTGGAGAAATGGAGATTTTTGCTTTGGTCGACATCACGATTTTTGATGGTTTGGTACAGAATCATCGTATAAACTTCTGGTTTGCATCGCTACCTTCTCTTGAGACAGCTTTTATTAGACAAGGTCAGAGGTCAAGTTGACGATTTCGTAAGTACCAGTCTATGACTGCTTGTTTGTGTGTTTGTTTGGCGGCACGATAACTCGAGAACGGAAGAAGCTACCAATATCAAATTACACCACGTGATTCAGGAGGGTAATGGCGAGCACTGGTGAGATTTGGTCAAAATCGGTCAAAGGTCAAGGTCACAGTGAGGTCAAACATCCAAAAAAAAGTTATAACTCGAGAACGGAAGAAGCTACAAATGTCAAATTACACCACCTGATTCAGGAGCGTGATGGCTAGCGCTGATTAGATTTTGGTCAAAGGTCAAGGTCACAGTTAGGTCAAACATTCGATTTTTGATGGTTTGGTACAGAATCATCATAGAAATGTCTGGTTTGCGTCGCTACCTTCTCGAGAGACAGCTTTTATTAGACAAGGTCAGAGGTCAAGTTGACGATTTCGTAAGTACCAGTCTATGACTGCTTGTTACTTACGAAATCTAAAGATTTCGTGAGTATATTGATCACTTCCGTTTCTGTTTGTTTGTTTGTGTGTTTCTTTGTGTGTTTGTTACTTTTGAAATCTAAAGATTTCGTAAGTATATTGATGACTTCCGTTTCTGTTTGTTTGTATGTTTGTTTGTTTGTTTGTTTGTTTGTAGGCACGATAACTCGAGAACGGAAGAAGCTACCAATGTCAAATTACACCATGTGATTCAGGAGGGTGATGGCTCGTGCTGATTAGATTTTGGTCAAAATCGGTCGAAGGTCAAGGTCACAGTGAGGTCAAACATCCAAAACATTCGATTTTTGATGGTTTGGTGCAGAATCATCGTAGAAACTTCTGGTTTCCGTCGCTACCTTCTCGAGAGACAGCTATTATTAGACAAGGTCAGAGGTCAAGTTGACGATTTCGTAAGTACCAGTCTATGACTGCTTGTTACTTACGAAATCTAAAGATTTCGTAAGTATGTTGATGCCTTTCGTTTCTGTTTGTTTGTTTGTTTGTTTGTAGGCACGATAACTCGAGAACGGAAGAAGCTACCAATGTCAAATTACACCACGTGATTCAGGAGGGTGATGGCTTGTGCTGATTAGATTTTGGTCAAAATCGGTCAAAGGTCAAGGTCACGGTGAGGTCAAATATTCGATTTTTTAATGGTTTGGTACAGATAACTCGAGAACGGAAGAAGCTACCAATGTCAAATTACACCACGTGATTCAGGAGGCTGATGGCTAGTGCTGATTAGATTTTGGACGAAATCGGTCGAAGGTCAAGGTCACAGTGAGGTCAAATATTCGATTTTTGATGGTTTGGTACAGATAACTCGAACGGAAGAAGCTACCAATGTCAAATTACACCACGTGATTCAGGAGGGTGATGGCTAGCGCTGATTAGATTTTGCTCAAAATCAATCAAAGGTCAAGGTCACAGTGAGGTCAAACATCCAAAACATTCGATTTTTGAGGGTTTGGTACAGAATCATCATAGAAACTTCTGGTTTGCATCGCTACCTTCTCTCGAAACAGCTTTTATTGGACAAGGTCAGAGGTCAAGTTGACTATTTCGAAAGTACCAGTCTATGACTGCTTGTTTGTTTGTTTGTAGGCACGATAACTCGAGAACGGAAGAAGCTACCAATGTCAAATTAAACCACGTGTTTCAGGACGGTGATGGATAGCGCTGGTTAGATTTTGGTCAAAATCGGTCATAGGTCAAGGTCACAGTGAGGTCAAACATAATTCCTTAAATTAACGTGGAGAAATGGAGTATTTTTGCTTTGCTCGACATTACGAGTTCGTTTGAACTTCGATTTTAATTTTGTCTTTGGTTTTTGCGATCGCTTCGGACGCTTAAAACTCGGTTGTCGAAATTCTGGTAAAAATCGGATGTTTTGGAGGCGTTTTAAGATTGTATAAAAAATATTTCACGCGACGTGTCACGGGTCGTCCCATGATGCAGTGCGCTCGAGCAGACGCGTCGTTGAGTCACGTTAAGGTTTTCCGTGTGCGCTGACGGTGATTTTGATAAAGATGGTGTTTAAAAGTCATTTTTTATCCCAATAAAGGTTATCGTCACATGCCTGACTCGCTGAGCCGTCGGATTATGTAAAGATTGTTGGTGGATTGCCGAATATTACAGTTTTGTGACTTTGATAAAATAATGTTGAATAATTGCGTCGAGAAATGGAGATTTTGCTTCGCTCGACGTTACGAGTTCGTTTTAACCTCGATTTTAATTTTGTCTTCGGTTTTTGCAATCGCTTAGGACGCTTAAAACTCTGTTGTCGAAAATCTGGTAAAAATCGGATGTTTTGGAGACGTTTTAAGATTGTATAAAAAATATTTCACTCGACGTGTCACGGGTCGTCACGGGTCGTCACGTGATTCAGTGCGCTCGAGCAGATGCATCGTTGAGTCACGTAAATGTTTTCCGTGTGCGCGCTGACGGTGTTTTCGATAAAGATGGTGTTTAAAAGTCATTTTTATCCCAATAAAGGTTATCGTCGCATGCCTGACTCGCTAAGCCGTCGGATTGTGTAAAGATTGTTGGTGGATGGCCGATTATTACGGTTTTTTTGACTGATAAAATAATATAAAATAATTGCGTGGAGAAATGGAGATTTTTGCTTCGGTCGACGTTACGATTTTGATGGTTTGGTACAGAATCATCGTAGAAACTTCTGGTTTGCGTCGCTACCTTCTCCAGAGGCAGCTTTTATTAGACAAAGTCAGAGGTCAAGTTGACCATTTCGTAAGTACCAGTCTATGACTGCTTGTTTGTTTGTTTGTCTGTTTGTTTGTGTGCAGGATATCTCAAAAAGTTGTGAACGGATCCAGATGAAATTTTGTGAAGAGGTTTGGTGTGTGTCAAGGACGAACTGATCAGATTTTGGTGAAGATCCAAATCCGGATCCGACGACTAGAATTTTAAAAGTGATTCTTCACCATTGAGAGATAGGGCCAAAAATGATATATAGCATGATATCTCAAAAATGTATGGGTAGGATTGGGCATACAACCATACTTTTTTGATAGGAGTGTTTTTTATGGCCAAATTTCATGCCGATCATGAATCTGTTGAACTTTTTGACATAGGAAGATGTCTTCGGTTGGTAAAATGCCAAAATTCAAAATGGCCGCCAAATTTACCCATTTTCAGGTAAAATTTGATAATTATGGCTTACTCCTGCTACTGGTACTTGAGGAGTGCAAGAAGCACGGAGGTCCAGTGACTCCTATTTCCCTTGACTCTCTTGAGAGACTTAATGAATCACAACTACTCAAGGAAATAGGCTACCTTAGATCGACAGTGGCACCCGATTATACGCCAGAAGCATGGAGTGAAATGTACCGACGGAACAAAAACTTTCACGTTTGAGAAGTTCAGTGTAGACGAACTGAAAACATCTATCAGAAATGCTGTCAAACCAAAGGACAATGTTTCTGTTGATGTCGATATATTGCTGAAAAAAGTGCTTTTAATGTTGAGGAGATGTTGATGTGATCATTAAAGTAGTAGTTTACAGAAATTTGTGATATCTTAATTTGATTCTTTAAAATTATGGTCACGCTCACATTTTTCTGCTGATTTTATCGCAATATGCATCCTGGGGCAGTCTGGTTGACTTGTACGATTATCGATATCACCGACCCTGAAAACATAAGAAATGACATATTACATGCCCTAGTAAGCCATAATTATCAAATTTTACCTGAAAAGTGGGTAAATTTGGTGGCCATTTTGATTTTTTGCATTTTACCAAACTAAGACATCATCCTAGGTCAAAAATTTCAACGGATTCGTGATCAGCGTGAAAAATGGCCATAAAAAACACTCCTTTCAACGGGACAACAGAGAAAAAGTCGATGTGTGCCCAACCCTAGTATTGGGCCCAATATGTTATCGTGGATCAGGCATTATGGGGCGGAGGTACGCACTCTACCGTGTGCTCTTCTAGTTCTTGTTGTAATTGATTATGGAGCTGTGCATGTGTGCAGAGTAAAACCTGCGCTATGCAGCCACCCTCCTGTCATGTAACAGGTGGCTGTAGAACGGCAGGGCTAATAATGGACAACTCTAAATAATTAATAACCCCCTCTAGAGCTCTCCGAGGATGGATCCCAGCTCATCGACTATGTCGTGAGAATAAACAAATACATCCACTTCTTTTAAAAACTCCATGAAATTAATTTTATTGAAACTAATTTAAACCATCTCGGGTGAGTTTTAAATAGTTTGAGAAGACCATAGGATGCACACACTCAACTCTTCCCTTCCTGGACATACGAACGAACAAGTCAGCAAACCACTAATCCTTTAATCCATCACTCGGCGACGTGATTGGCGAAAATCAGTCACTTGATAAATGTCTGCTCTTTTTCTTTTAATGCATATTATTTTTGAATCGTGTTAATTGTCCTCAACCCATGCAAGATCAGTAAAACATGAAGATCGGTACCCATTGTATGTGTTAGTAACACTATTATGCATCTAACGTTACCTGGAGTCTCAGTCACTGTTCGTGGACGTCTGTACAACTCACTTATTCTTTTG
This sequence comes from Eptatretus burgeri, assembly GCF_056783735.1. NCBI lineage: Eukaryota > Metazoa > Chordata > Myxini > Myxiniformes > Myxinidae > Eptatretus > Eptatretus burgeri. Next base: position 7,760,225 of record NC_140971.1, on the reverse strand, counting down.
CATGATATTGCATTTTAATGAACCACACTTTGCCTCCAATGTTTATTTATGGCTCTCCTGTGTCAAATAATTTAATTACGAGTGTTTGAAATGGTGAGCTATATTGTATTAATCGTTAGAGAGTGAGACTCAGAGACTGCTGAGGTTATTGACCCATTGTTTGGAGAGGTTCTGGGTTGAAAGGGTACAAACCTCGATGAAGAATGGAGCCCAGGTTATGATCCAGGCATTTGATAAATCTATCAATTTCTTGCAAATTACTAAGGTTCCTACTTTAGGTTAAAAAAAAATTTTTTTAGCTGTTACTCTTCAACAAATGATTATAATTGTGAGGAACCGTTTAATGGAAATTTTTTTCAAAAAAAAAACACGATGTGCCTACGTTTCACCGGCCTGAACCAACTTTCCAAAGCCTCTCGGCGTGAGGGCTTGTGGTTTCCAACCACAAAACCTCCATCAGGGTGACTCCAAAAGTCCCAGTAGAGCAAACGTACCGACACCTAGTGGCACGTGCTCGAAATCCTTTACGTCTCGGAGCACTTACAGACACTGTGGACAGCCGGCTTCACACTCGTTACAAGGCGCAGGGTCTTTGGGACTTGTCATCTCCATGTTATGAAGATGGATCGGTCACATTCAAACCCTTGAGGATTTGAACCCAGGACTGATGAGAACGGCCTTGTACTGCTATCATTTGGACAAAACGAAAGCGACTATACCTATGTAGATATTTCGGTTTGAGGGCTGAAGCTCGGCCTGCCCTAATCCTTCCTGTCTAAGTGATGATTTGGGGGGGTGCTGCATGCTGGAGTACACTGCTATTTAAGAGCTTGTGAGACCACCCCTCACCTGCCCCTACCTCACCACCATACCACCCCCAACTTCCAGCCTCTCAATAGCAGGGAATGGCATTTGATTATTTTAAGGTTCTGATTAAAGTGGCTTTTGGGAATGGGATCAACAGAGGTCGTTGCACCAGGAATTCCTTTCGCCGATTTGTCACATAATTTGGGAAACGTGGCACTCCGCGTAGAAATGGAACATTTGAACCTTTTGGCTTCTGTCCGCGGTTCAAGTGTTCCGTTAACAGCACACGGTTGACATCACTTTGCCATTCCATAGTGATTAACTTGCTTCTGCTTGTTTCTTCATTCCTCCTTGTTTTTGGGGGTTTTCCCCCCCCCTCAATCACCCCCCTTTCCTTGTCCTCATTCCATTCCCAGCATTCCCTGGGGTGTTGCATCCAGCCCAGGCTGAACTGTTGGCATGGCAACAGGAGCTACTGCGCCGGCAGGCACGGTAACCACAACAACTGGCCTAGCAAGCCTCTGCCGCCCTTATTTGATTCCTGCCGTTGCTTGTGCAGTTCTGCCTGTTCCTCCATTTCTAACCCACGCTTCTTCGCACCTCCAGGTTAGAATTGTCAGCTGAGCTGATTCGTCAAAAGGACGTGGAGGCAATGCAGCGATTAACAAATCCGATTGGCTCTTACCATGGACTCCAGCCGATTGGGCGTGGACTTGTAGAACAGAGCGAATTAAGACGGCGAGTGGCTGAACTGTGTCGCCATAGTGACCAGGTATGGGAATCCGTTTCCCAACTTGCATCCAAATTGCTACAACTCGTTGTTTTGAGCCTGCACCAACCAGGTCCATCGGGTTTTGATGGCTCTTTACTTGATCCCGAGCTTGCATTCACATACGCATCCTTTTGTTTGCTGTGCAGGCAAAACAAAACCCGCAACTCTCAAGTCCCCCTGGTTCCACTACTCCGGAAGCCATTGACCTATCGGAGCTAGCCTGCCGAGCACGGCTGAACCAACCCCTCGGGATCAAACGGGAAACCCCCTCAAGCCCCTTGACATCTGCAGCCGCACCTCCTGCCACGTCATCCCCTGTTGGAATCCAGACCTCTCCTGGATGCAAAACTACTGGGGAAGATCTGCGTGGAGCCCCGTTCCTGTATGGCTTGCCGTTTTCTCATCCACAGTTCCTGCCCACTGGTAGGTTTTATTATTTGCTTAACTTGAACACATGCCTCTCTCACCTAGGAGCCTCACCTGTGCATCTCACTTAATTTCCTCCCTCTGATCCCTCTCGGCCCCCAGCTTTCCGCGACGCACAAAACCTGACGGGAAGCCTACAATGCCTCCGTCTCATGGGTCTCATGGAGCGGCCATTTTCCTCCTGACAGGGACTTCGAGGCTCACGTGCATGTCTGCAGATAATATCGCCAGAATAGAGCTCGCCTTGTTGGTTAGCCCAGGGGATGAGAGGGATAATGGGCAGCGACTGCCCTAGGGGTTTTCTTGAGTGGCTTGGCAGTCTTCCCCAAATGTTCACCACCCTTCCCGCTCCCCCCCCCCCCAATAGTCATTAAACATACATTTTAATTCCCACTTAGTCCTCTCCCCACCCTGAGATGTGATGCACATATTCAAGTCCCTGATAACCCCATCCCTCCCTCACCTCCCACCCCCCCAAACACACACACACACCTGACCAGCCCCTCATTAGTGCCTACAGCACAATCCTTGCCTTTAGACAGCAGACATCTCCAATATCTCACACACCAAAGACACTGCCCAACTTTGACAGCTTTATTGTGTACAGAGAGACAGAGACAGAGACAGAGACAGAGACAGAGACAGAGACAGAGACAGAGACAGAGAGAGAGAGAGAGAGAGAGAGAGAGAAAGAGAGAGAGAGAGAGAGAGAGAGAGAGAGAGAGAGAGAGAGAGAGAGAGAGAGAGAGATAGATAGATAGATAGATAGATAGATAGAGAGATAGAAAAAAAAGAAGAGAGAGAGAGAGAGAGAAATGCTTAAATAAAGATATTTTATCGTTTTGTGAATTTTAAACCGGCGTCGTGTTTGATTGTAAAAACGTATTTTAGGTTCGCGGAGAAGTTCAATCCTTCGGTTCCTCCACATCACAAGGAACGGTCCGTAGTTTCTATCGTATTACTCCGAGGCTCGCTGGAATGTCAAAACACATCGGTTGTAGACTTACACATTGCAATCCCTTCACTGTATGGAATACAATAAAAGTTTAAAAAAAAAAAAAGAAAAGCCCTCCGACGTCACCATGAGTAGACAATAGGACATGGTTCAGACGTACCCGAAGATCCTGCCTGTCACTAACACGTTCGCTAGTTCATCTAAAAGAGCTCCTGCTAACGAAATTGTGGTGTGGTGAGCAATCTGTTGTAACGGCGGAATGTTTGTGCAGGCTTGTGGTGGTAGCGGTGGTGGGGGAATGGGGGGGAGGGGTGGGGGGAGGGGAGGGGGGAGAGAGAGAGAGAGAGAGGAGTGTTCTTTCTGCCCCGCAGGTTGCATGGAATGTTACTTGTTCTAGAACATGTGACCAGCGAGTGTTTCATGAATGTTTGGACGTTTCTCGACACGAAGGGATGAAATGTCCCGACGTGAACCGAGCGTGCGATTATTTAAAATTGCTTTGTTTGCTCGTTTACTTCCTTCGGTGTGTTGTGTGTTGACCGCCCTGTGGTCACCATTTTTTTTGGGGGGAGTCGATGCTCGGACTCCGTTGCTCCCGGAGTTCCTCGTGCATGAATTGCGCACGGTCCCGGTTTTTCTGGGAAAGTTGCAGGAAGGTTGTCGGTTTGCATCAGTACGCGTCTCATCCACGTGAGATGGGCCTAGCGAGGGATCCTGCGCAAGCTGGGCAGCCTTTTGAGCCAATACATTGTCAACTTCTTTCGATTTGATTGAAAGGCCTACTAATCCATTGCAGTTTGGCAGTGTCGGACCTCCGGCTGGAATTTCTGTGGTTAGTTCAAAAGAATTCATATGTTGAGGGCTTTTATTTTATATTTATTTATTTCCCCTTCTCAAACGTTCAGCCAACATGTGTACTCTGCTGTGTGTCCTGAACCAAAATTTCCATATTTATCCTCGCACAGGATCCAGCTACCGCCCCCTTGGCCCAGGATTGGGGTCGTGCGTCGACCTCTCGTCGTGTGACCTGACTACTCTGCAAACGCGCAAAGAAAGAGCGAGTTGATTGCAAAGTTCGACAGGTGATGGCCTACCTCAATTCAACGGTTTAAAAACCCCTGCACTCCATTTACTCATTCAAATTGACGTTTCAAATGATGCCGATGTCCTCGATCATATATCGTCCCAAATCAGATTCGGTGTAATCTATTACTATCAGAGGAGTGGAAAAATATGCTCCTCCGTCTCTCTCTCTCTCCCTCTCTCTTCTCTCTTCTCTCTTCTCTCTCTCTCTCTTCCCCCCCCCCTCCATCGAATCCTGCCCTGAACCTTGACCTTTGCTGGGGTAAGCAGGGTTGGGGAGATGGTTTCCTGCCCGAGGGATGAAGGACGACAGGACATCAGAAGAACTGGGTAGAAAGTGAAAAGTGCATTTTAGTTCATTGAAGATCATAGACAAGGAGGGTTAAAGACCTTGAACAGTTCGTGCTCATAAATGGATGAAAGTAGCATTTATTAATTTATTAATTTGCTCACACAAGCATTAATTAACATTACAGATCCTTCATGTTAATGAAGGGAAGTCTAATTGAACTTAACCATAAAGATTAGGAGGGCGATTAATATGGCAATCCTCTCCCCCACCGTCGTCTATCTCCTCGCCTGTCCGAACGAGTTTGGGTGGTGGTCCATGATATTGGATGGAAAGATCTCTTGCTCTCTCCACCACTCGTTCTCCCCTGTCGCTCACCTCCTATTTCCCCCATCCATCTTCCAACCTCCCAATTACTGTGCTGCTCGCTCTCGCCTGCCCTCGGTCACCCTCTCCCTCCCTTCGTTGGTGCTTTTTGGACTATGGTACAAGTTAAATCTGCCCGTGTCTCTCTTGGCCCTCTTTCCATCAGATTATAATCTCTTCCCTTTCCTCTCTTCCCACAACCGCTCACGGGGCGCCCAGATATTATCGGAGAGCAGGTGTCTTCAATCTCACTTCCCACGACCACCAGAAGGAAACCTTCCGAAGACCATGCAACATATCGGGGATCTCTCTCTCTCTCTCTCTCTCTCTCTCTCTCTCTCTCTCTCTCTCTCTCTCTCTCTCTCTCTCTCTCTCTCTCTCTCTCTCTCTCTCTCTCTCTTTCTCTCTCTTTCTCTCTTTCTCTCTCTTTCTCTCTCTTTTTCTCTCTCTTTCCCTCTCTTTCCCTCTCTTTCCCTCTCTTTCCCTCTCTTTCCCTCTCTTTCCCTCTCTTTCCCTCTCTTTCCCTCTCTTTCCCTCTCTTTCCCTCTCTTTCCCTCTCTTTCCCTCTCTTTCCCTCTCTTTCCCTCTCTTTCCCTCTCTTTCTCTCTCTTTCCCTCTCTTTCCCTCTCTCTCTCTCTTTCCCTCTCTCTTTCCCTCTCTCTCTCTCTTTCCCTCTCTCTCTCTCTTTCCCTCTCTCTCTCTCTTTCCCTCTCTCTCTTTCCCTCTCTCTCTTTCCCTCTCTCTCTCTTTCCCTCTCTCTCTTTCCCTCTCTCTCTTTCCCTCTCTCTCTGTTTCTCCACGCCATTTCACAGCTGTGCGCTACATTGTGCATCCCACTCAAGCAAGGTGTTATGTGGCATCACAAAGGTGGATTGATAGGACATGTGGACAGATTAGTCCACAAAGTCAGACTCTGATGCTTAGAGAGGGACAGAGGCAAGAATAGGTAAAGCCCTAAAAGCCCATAACCCGGCGTTCTTTAATCTACCCTCCTCCACTCTCTCCCTCCCTCGTCCATTCTCCAGGCGACCCTACTCCCTCCTCCCACTCACCCCCTGCGGCGCTTTCCGTAATTACAGGCGAAGGTCACCACGTGGGTCGGCATGGGAGGGGAGGGGAGGGTGGGGGAGTTAAACATCACCGTAAAGACTCGGGAGATCTGCAACTCGTTCTACACCAAAAATAGCACCCATTGACAGTCATGCACATGGACAACCAGGAATATAAAAATACCGTGTGTCCTGCGTCTGATGAGGACCTCGCTCACCTGTGGCCGTGATGTATCGGCGACCTGGCCTTGGCTGCTTTGCTACCGTGATACAATCGTCTGTGCAAAACTTCGGCGAGGTGTCGTACGTGTCTGACGTGTTGCGGTATAAAAGGACACAAACGTCAAATTGTCATCATGGATTACAAAGGAGAGCATTAATGAGAGTGACGTGCTGACGTCACGTTTTTTAATGGTGTCGCGTGACAGCGCATGCAGAGTGCCCGGCGAGTCATGGCAGGCGCTCTGGACTCCCAAGAAAGACATTCCCTCTGTAGTTGGCGACAGAAGTGGTGGATCTCCTGACGAGGAGGTGCACGTGGCTGTGCCGTCAGCGGACGAGTCCCAAGCGGTGAAATCGATGATTATTTATTTAATACAGACAAGCGCTTTTGCTACGGCTAATGGATATGTCCCATGCTCTTGATACACCTGTTCTTCTGGGTTGTACAGGTCGTGAGGACAGAGGATGAGATCCGTTCAACTCGGGTCTCTGGTTGCCATGGTGATTGCTGAAATTGACGTTTATTTATTTACTTGTGGTGCAATTTTGATCCTCCCCTCCTCCCTGAAACACCTCCATTCAGAACATGCCTTACCTGCAAAGCCCACTGATCATAAGTGGTGAACCATCCCATGACCGAGAAGCAACCCTGGAGAGGTCGTGACTACGTCTTGGGGGCACTGATCCGACTGCAACCCGTCACTGTGAGCCCCCACGGGAATCGAACCCATCATTAGTCAGGGAAATGGATTCCACCACCGAACACCTCCTCTTCAAAGCTCCAAGGCTTTACCTGAAAACACCCGTACCTGCACAAGGATAGCAAGATGGATGTACTCTCCAGGACGTGTTACTCAACCACACACTTGTGGAGAACCTCCGTCTACCCTCTCCACTCCACCTCTCCCCATCCCCTTCCCCTTGTAGGTGAAAGCCAAACGTCTGTTCCGTCAGTATTACCTGAACTTCCTACACCTGGCTTTGGCTGTAACAGCAAAACAGATTCAATAGTCAACGACCCTTGTCCCTTTATGATGACGTATTAATGAAAATGACGTCACAATTTTAGCAACGAGGTTGTGGATTGTGCTCATTTAGCGACGACTGTAAAGCTTGAGCACGTCCCCCATTTGCATCCATTCGACTATTAGAGCTTCCCATCCCGCACGGGTCCACAGATATTCGATGGTTATTTGTCCGAAGTTTCGCCGGGGACGATAGACTATTTAAATTTGTGCGTCTTCATTGTTTGTATACAGTTGCCGTCGCAACGTGCGTGACATTGCCGAGCTTTGGACACCGAGCACGCGGGGTGCAGGGCATACACTGCCTGGAAATGCTGAACAAGCCGTTCCCTTTGAAAATCCAGGTCACAAACAGCACCTTCAATTAGGCTAAACCCACTTACTGACGTCACAGACCACACCACGACGGACTCTTCTTCTTCGTTATTTGTGTGCCGTTCCCTCGGAAACGGGGTGAAGGACACAAAACGTGAGGTTTGTCCGATGGAAACGGCTTTCCTGCTCCGTGGGCAGATTGTCCGAGCGTACGGTGCGGACCACCTTTGGTACAGTGCGGTGTACGTACAGCACGATGAGTTTGTGGATGGAATATTGACGGTGTGTGTGCACAGTACAGTGTGTAACCGAGTTTATAACTGGTTTTCTCAAACTCATGGCTCTGGTTTTGTTTTGAATTTAAACATCAAGGCGTTCTCAATACAGTAGCATCGAAATTTTCAACAATAGGAAAGGTATACTGAGGTGGGAGGGGAGGAGAGCGGAGGGTAGGGGTGAGGAGGGGATGGTCGACTGACAATCTGTCTCTGACATTTGTAGGGGATTTCACTTCATCTCACAGAAGGCAGGAGAGAAGGTGTGTGTGTGTGTGTGTGTGTGTGTGTGTGTGTGTGTGTGTGTGTGTGTGTGTGTGTGTGTGTGTGTGTGTGTGTGTGTGTGTGTGTGTGTGTGTGTCAGTTGTATAGGAGTGGGGAACAGAGCCTCCACTAGGTATGTTGGTGGCCCCCCTGCAAAACCTGACGTGGGGGACCCTTTCTATCAGAGGGCCAATAATATGGTGACACCTTCAGGTGAAGAATCGATTCATGCTTCGCCCCCCCCCCCCCACAAAGGGGGTTAGTGAAATATTTGAATGACCGGCTCTCTCATCTGTCTCTGTGTATGTATCCGTCTTTAAACACCATCATGGATATAGGTCGGTGATGGCTGGACCGATTGTTACCAACCTTGGTAGGAGAGTAGCATGGGTCAACCGAAGTGTGATGTGTGGCCAACAATGACCTCGGTTAAATGTCACGGTCAAGGTCATCAAAGGGTGAAAAATTGCGTTTCTAACTAAAACTCTGGAATGAATAATCAGAGAAAGAAGTGGTTTTGTTTTTTTTTGCATTAGATTCTGTGAATGAAGGCACAACTAAAGTATTCTTGACATTATAACCTCCACCACCGAAGATGAAGGAGGTTATGTTTTCACCCCTTTCTCCATGTTTGTTTGTCTGTCTGTGTACAGGATATCTCAAAAAGTTGTGGACAGATCTGGATGAAATTTGGTGGGCAGGTTCGATGTGACGAGGACGAAATGATTCGATTTTGGTGAAGATCAGAATCCGGATCTGATAATTTTTTTTAATTGATTCTTCACCGCCGAGAGAAAGGGCCAAAAACAATATGTCGCACGATATCTCAAAAAGTTGTGGACGGATTCGGACGAAACTTGGTGGACACGTTGGGTGTGTAACAAGGAAGAATTGATTCGATTTTGGTGAAGACCCAGATCCGGATCTGGATACGAGAATTATTATTTTATTTTTTTTAAGTGATTCTTCACCATTGGTAGGGCCAAAAACGATATCGTACTGTCGAGTATGATATTTCAAAAATGTATTGGGCCCGATATGTTCTCGTGGATCAGGCATTATATGGTGGAGGTATGCGCTCTACCGAGTGCCCTTCTCGTTAACCTCCGCCATCTTCGAAGATGGATGGAGGTTACTGTTTTCACCCCTTTCTCTTTGTTTGCTTGTTTGTTTGTCAACAGTATTACGGAAAAACTCCTCGCGGATTTCGCCGAAACTTGGTGGGGGGTGAGGTATGGTCAAAGGATCATGCCATTAAATTTTGGACTTGGTTCTTTGGTTCCCCCCCCCCAAAAAAAATAAAAATTGTTAGACAAAATTTTTTTTTTTTGCATTTCGACATGTTTTGTGATTTCCATCCCCGCCCCCCAAAAAAATTGTTACCCCCCCAAAAAAATAGAGAATTTTTTTTGCATTTCTACATGTTTTAAGTGATTTCCAACCCCCCCCCCAAAAAAAATAGAGATTTTTTTTTTTTGCATTTCTACATGTTTTAAGTGATTTCTACCCCCTCAAAAAAATTGTTCGAGAAAAAAACTTTTTGCAACTTTTTTTTCAACAAAATTTCGATTTCTTTTTTTGCATTTCTACATGTTTTAAGTGATTTCCAACCCCCCCCCCCCAAAAAAAAAATGTTTGAGAAAAGAACTATAACTGTCAGCACTGTTGACATCATATTTAATGAATAAGATATAAGGTTCACTTGAGTCACCCAGCAGTATTGGCGGCGGAGGTTTTGCACTCTCCCAAGTGCTCCCCCTCTAGTTAACCTCCGCCATCGAAGATGGACAGAGGTTACTGATTTCACCCCTGTCTGTTTGTTTGTTTGTTTGTGAACAGTCTTACGGAAAAACTCCTGGACGGATTTCGACGAAACTTGGTGGGGGGATTAGGTGTGGTCCAAGGATCATGCCATTAGATTTTGAACTTGGTCCAAAGTCCAATATGGCCGCGATGGCTGCCATTTTGAAAAAAATATTTGAATTTTTGTTTTTGCATTTCTACATGTTTTAAGTGATTTCCAACCCCCCCAAAAAAATTGCTGGAGAAAACAAAAATAAATTGCAACTTTTTCAAAAAAAATTCGATTTTACTTGAAAAATATTTGAATTTTTTTTTGCATTCCTACATGTTTTAAGTGATTTCCAAACCCCCAAAAAAAAATTTGTTAGAGAAAAAAAAAATTTTGCAACTTTTTTTTTCAAAAAAATTTCGATTTTTTTTTTTTCCTTTTTGGCATTTCTCCATGTACATCGATCTAGTTTAGTTTATTCAATCGTGGTTCAGTAGAGTCTGATTCGTTTTGACCTACAATAAATCGGATATCAGGTTCACTTAAGTGACCCAGTAGTATTGGCGGCGGAGGTTTTGCACTCGACCGAGTGCTCCCCCTCTAGTTCTTTCTCTGTAATGTCACGTTTTCCCAGAAAATGACGTCAAAAGCGACGTTTTCACATTAAATGTAATGAGTGCAGAAAAAGACATTTTCCTGTCTGATTAATCAAATCTGATGTAGGAATTGACTGTCATGTTTCAATGGGATACCACATGAAAAACGACCTGAAAAAAACCCCACAATGATCGAAAATGTGAACATTTTAAAATCTTTATTTCTCAGAAACTGACCTGGAGATCACCAACAAACTGGCCACAGATGTAGTCTGGACTGAAGACAAAAATCACTAATTCCTGTGATTTAAACGTGAATGCAACAAGAAAAAGAGCAATCAGAGATTGCAGACCCTCGCCAGTACTTATTTTGTGTGGTGTATTTTGTGTGTTGTTTGTGTACTGGTGTGTTACGTAATTATTGAGACATAATTAGAACTCCCACTTTATAACTGCCGGCAGTGATGACCGGGTACCAAGACGTCCCGCTTTGATGGAACCCCGCTCTGATCGGACGCCTGACCCTGACCAATGAGGTTTTAAAAATTATTATTCATTATTCAATTGAATTTAGAATGGGATTAAAATAAATTCAATTAAAATCAAATGAGAGACCAAATAGATACGAGTCCTACATTGGAGTAATCAGAAAGAACCCGAACAAGCAAAAAGCAAACATGAAGTCATCAGGAAGAACCTGGATAGGATTCGCATTTCAGCCACGACTCCTCTACCCTCAAACCCATCCAGGCACAGCCAAGTGAGCCTTATTCAAAAAATATATATATATATATATGTACATATTTCTCAGAAACTCTGAGAGAAAACATATATATAGGATCCAGATCAAAAATTTAATAATTCTGGCTGCCAGACCATGGGTCTGATCAAGTTGAAATTTAAAACATGTACTCTTCATCACTACTAGATCATAGATGTGAAGTTTCACTTCCATTGATTAAGCGGTTCCAGAGAAAACATTATTTAATATTTTTCTTCAATCCAATATGGCTGCCAAACCATTTGACCTATCGGTTATTCCTTAACAAACTTGTACACCCAAGGCTTGGGGAACACTTGCGTGAAGTTTCCCCTTAATCTGTCCCACCATTCTGGAGAAGACTTTTTAAAGGTTTTCGGGTAGATCAAATATGGCTGCCAAACCATGTGACCTATGACATCATATGTGTGAACCCTTTGTTCCTCATGGATCGGCGATCTGTTCAATCATTTTAGAGAAGATTTTTGAAGGTTTTTATATATTATTTTAACACCATGGTTGCTGAATCACGTGACCGATGACATCATCATTTTTTTTTTTCTGTGGACCATTTTATCCCCAGATGACCCTCAAAATTTTTCAGACTGATGAGATGTAGCATTCTACATTTGCAATTATGAAGGCACCTAATGATCTCATAAAAATCACACCTATTCCCCATGAGGTGTGTAATGTACTCAATGGAGACAAAGGCTCTGAAGTGGGAACAACAAAATTAATTCAGAGACGGACACAACACAGCACAGCACAGCGTCACAACATGGGCAGGTCACATGACTCTGCTTAACCACGCCCTTGTGCACCCACTATGCATGCATTAGCATAAACTACTGATACATCTAATCTCCCTCCCCCCCCCACATTTTTTTATTTTTTATTGTTTTACAAATCAAGACGCTCAGGAAGCTTACAGACACGAGCTGATCTTCTCAGTGCTCGTGGAGGGCTGTCCTTGCTCGCGACTGCTGTAGGCTTCTCAATAAGGGGTACAGGGTCAGGAAGGAGTTCAGGTACATTGATGGGTGAAAAGCTTTCATGAGGACACACCTCGGGTTTCAACCCAGATAGTGTTCATACAGGAGTGGGTGACAAAGGCACTTGACCGGTTTGATGTTTGGCTCCCCATGACGTGGTTTGATGTGGTCTGGTGCGGTAGTTGAGCAATACACGAGCAAGACGAGATTGAAGGGAGCCTTCCTTGACGTGGCTTAGACCATTCTTGATGTGTGAACAGCATGTTTGGCTAGACCATTACTGGCAGGTTTGTAGGGAGCAGATGTGTAGTGCTTAAATCCATTCATTTTACAAAACTTCTGAAACTCTGAACTCGTAAATGACGATCCATTATCTGATACAATGGAGTTCGGGATACCATGTTGCACGAACATGGTACGTAGAGTTTCAGTTGTACAGTGCAGGATGAGAACGGCACCATGAGAGCTTCAATCCATTTGGAGTGGGCATCAACTACGATAAGGAAAAGCTCCCTTGAAATGGACCAGCATGGTCGATGTGTAGTTGACCATGGTTTTGATGGCCACGACCACATGGCCAATGGAAACTGTGGCGGTGTCTTGGCATGGGCTTGACAAGTGTAACAATGGCGTGCACTGGACTCGATGTCACTGTCCCAACCAGGCCACCAAACATGGGCTCGGGCAATAACCTTCATGGTGACTATGCCTGGATGAGCATTGCGGAGTTTAGGCAGAATTATCACTCGGCTACCCATTAGGCAGTCTGCATCAATAGAGAACCAATCCTTCTGGATGAGGTACGGTTTCGCCCCTTCCGGTAGTGATGCCCAATCACCTGACATAACACAGCATTTAATTTGTGACAAATCTGGATTGCTATTGGTTGCACAAGCAATCTGCTTGGCGGTTACGGGTGCGTCATCCTGAATGATGTTAGCCATGAGATGAATGATATCACCAGATTGTGGAGGTACTGGGATGGTTATGGGAAGTGGGCAAGCAACTGAACACATCAGCACAGTTTATTTCCTTACCAGGGCGGTAAACCAATGAATAGTCATAACCGGCAAGGGTCAATGCCCAACATACATGACCTGATGATGTGGGCGGAATAGCTCTGGTTTCTCCCAGGAGACAAACCAAGGGTTTGTGATCAGTTTCAATGGTAATGTCTTCCAAAGACATATTGGTGCATCTATAAGGTGCCCCAGACACACGCCAACACCTCTCGTTCTACTTGAGCATAGCAACATTCAGTATCAGATAGGGTTTGTGATGCATACGCAACAGGCTGGAGAGTACCGGTTCCATTTGTTTGCAACAATGCACACCCAATGCCGTATGAAGAGCTATCACAACTGAGAATAAGTTCCTTGGATGGGTCGCAATGGACAAGTAATGGCAAGGAGGACAGCATGGCTTTGGCGGCCTTGAACGCTCTTGTTTGGACAGCTTCCCATTTCCAGACAACGCCTTTCCTTGGGAGAAGATGCAGAGGCTCGACGGTTGTGCTTCGTTGAGGCAGGAAATGACCAAAGTAGGTCAACATACCCAGGAATGAACGAAGTTATGAAATGTTTTGTGGCATTGGTGCATTCGCAATTGCTTCAACTTTGCTGGGAAAGGGCAAAATGCTTTGACAGGAGATTTGATGACCCAGGTATTCAACTTCACATGCCAAAAAGGTGCACTTCTCATGCCTTAGGCATAACCCAGCTTGTGACAGCCGATTGAGAACTTTGTTTGGGTTCTCGAGGTGTTCATGTTGTGACTTGCCAGTCACTAGTATGTCGTCTTGCAATACGACTGTCTTTGGTACAGTTTTCAATAATGTCTCCATCTTGCGTTGGAAGATTGATGCAGAAGAGCGTATGCTAAATGGGCATCTGTTGTACATGTCGAGTCCTCGATGAGTGTTGATGCATATGTAGGGCTTGGAATCGTCAACAAATTCCATTTGAGCATAAGCATTGGTCAAGTCAAGCTTAGTGAATGTCTGGCCACCCATGAGAGTGGTGAGCATATCCTCTGCTTTGGGCAAAGGGTAGCCATCCAGCTTTGAATAGCAGTTGATCGTCGTTTTGTCATCCCCACAAATGCGCACTGTTCCATCTGCTTTGAGCATTGGAACGATAGGTGCTGCCCAGATGGAGTACTCAACTCGTGAGATGATGCCCTCACTCTGCAGGCAGTCAAGCTCACATTCGATCGTTGATCGCATCATGTAGGGCACAGGTCTAGCCTTATGGAACAATGGCTGAGCATCTGCAGAAACATGAATCCCCACTTTGGGCCCGGCAAAGGTGCCAACACCATCGTTGAACAGACCAGGGTACTTGTTGAGCATAGTATCATATCAAGCATCAGAGTTGGAGACTGTTTACATCACTCCAATTAAGTCTGATTATTCGTAACCAATCTCACCCTAAGAGGGTTGGTCCTTCTCCACGCACTATCAGTTGTGGTAGGACATGAGTGCTGTTTCCATATCCGACAGTTACGTTAGCTGAGCCATCTACAGGAACCACCTCCTTGGTGTATGTTCTCAAGTCAGAAGATACACGCCGGAGTGCAGGAGCTTTTCTCGGAGGGTAGATGGAGGTGAAGTTGCTCTCGCTCATAATTGATCTGGAAGTACCGGTATCAATTTCCATCCTCACTGGGATCTTATCGATTGTTACATCAACTTTTATTGGAGCATCGGAGCTCTTTGTTCCAACAGAGAAAACCTCACGAAGTTCCGCACTTGACTCTCGGCTGCAGGCTGTGCTCTGTGACCCGTCATCCGCTGCATCAGGGTTCACCCCAATGTGATAAGCAGGAGACAAGTTCTTTGACTTGGATCGAGAACAACGACACTTCAAGTGTCCCTACTTACCACAGTTGTCACAGGTATAATTCCTGAAACGACATTGAAAAACTTGATGATAACCACCACAACGCCAACAAGTTACCCCAACCTTCTTGGTCGATTCAGAAATGTCAGGTGGAGGTGAATCTGGTGGCTTGCTGAAATACCTTTGCTTGTAGCGTAAGGTTACCTTGTTGATCAATGGGTCCTGCTGGATAATTTTTGACTTGTTAGAGATCACACGCAGGCTCTCGGCACTTTGCATACACACAATGGCTATTTCCATGACTTTAGCCAAATTTGGGTCAGATTCAATCAGGAGTTTCCACAGAATTGAGTCATCATTGAAGCCTATTATAAAGAAATCACGCAACGTCTCTTTGAGTTTATCTGTAAACTCAAAATGTTCGGCGAATCGGTGTAAATCGGCCACGAACTCGGATGCTGATTGACCATCTTGACGATTTGGGGTTTGGCAGGGTATCAGAAGGTTTGGCTGGGGCAAGAAGATCTTTGATGAGGCTGTACGTCGGGGCGCCACATACGGTCAGTAATACTGTTGCGGGGCCGGGTATCGGCCGCGAGCACAACCGCGAGACGGAGCCGCAAGGCGGCTCGACCGATCACCTGGAATTCAGATCGTACTTCTCCAGAAAACTCCGGAGAATACGGGTCCTTTGCTTTGGACCGTGAAGCGTCAATATTTCCACCACGTGGTACAGGGTTATTCGCCAAATCTCAAAATATCTAGAGACCACGTGGTGATCTACCGAGTCTTCACACCCTCGACGGAACTCATAGGAAAACGAGCCGCTTCGCGCGCTCGTGCCGTGTGCGATTCCGAGCGGTTTAATCGCAAAGAACCGTCGGTCCAGATATCCCCTTACGGCGGTACAACGGCCTTGCTAATTTTCCCCAGCACGCAACACGCTCAGTCAATGAAAGAAGGAACACGAACGAACTGAAACATTAAACAATCGGGGTTTATTTATAATGCAATAGGTGGGGAATGAGGGAAGCACGTTGGGGCAGAGCTAAACCGAATAATAGGAAGGCAAATAATGTACAGCAAAGCACTTGTACAATTACTACTGAGAGGACGGGCCCACCGACACACACACACACACACACACACACACACACACACACACACACACACACACACACACACACACACACACGAAGTAGTGGCTGACGCCTTTATTTCAGCCTTCAGCTTAGAGGATAGTGGAGCTGCAGACCAGGGTCTATTTTGGACCTGTCCGCCTCGTGCAGTCTTCAAGCGAGACGAGCGAACCAGGACGAGACCAGTCCAGCGTCGTCGAGCTGCGACCCGTGCCCGAGATGTCCAGCGAGCGTTGGGATCCGATGAGCGCAGACGCTGGCGACAGGATCAGCCCAATCTCTCTATGACGATGAAAACGATGACTACGACAGGAGAGCGCCCTGTCTGATTGACTGACTCCACTTTTATGCGCTCCGTGCACGGCTCGACCCCTCCCCCCCTTGGCGCGCTGCCCAGCGCATCGGTGGCTGGGAGCTCGTCATTTCCCCGAGTAAGCGTGCGGAGGACGCTGGGAGCTGAGGGTTTTTGCTGTTGATCGGTGGGTGGGGCTCGACCTTTCCCCTTGTAAGCGCGTGGAGAACGCGGGGAGCTGAGGGTTTTTGCTGTTGATCGGAGGGTGGGGCTCGACCTTTCCCCTTGTAAGCGCGTGGAGGACGCTGGGAGCTGAGGGTTTTTGCTGTTGATCGGTGGGTGGGGCTCGACCTTTCCCTTAGTAAGCGTGCTTAGGACGCCAGGAGCTGAGGGTTTTTGCTGTTGATTGGAGGGTGGGGCTCGACCTTTCCCCTTGTAAGCGCGTGGAGAACGCGGGGAGCTGAGGGTTTTCTCCTCTGCAGCATTTCCGCAATGGTCATTTTGTTGCTGTCGTTGCGGAAGATGAGGTTTTCCTTCTAAAACTCCTAACTATTAAAATAAATCACAGCGCATTTCCATTGATTCACCCACGAGACAAGGGAAGGAAGCTATCAATAAAACACATACTTACAGATATAACTAATCTATAGGGCCTGAATGTTGTGTGCGATAGGTTTCCAAATTCATAACAATACAGCCCGCGGCCTTTCGGCGTCCTCATCGGTGTCCATTTTGTTTGCCATGAAGTACTGCTTCAGACGATCGGAATAGTCTTCCCAATCATCCCCCACTGCGTATTCTTGCAAAATGCCGATGCACGAAGACATCCTCGCCACTGTAATGTACTCGATAGACAGGGACGAAGGCTCTGAAGTTGGAACAACAGGTTTAATTCGGGGACGGGCACAACACAGCACAGCATCGGAACATGGGCGGGTCACATGACTTTGCTTAACTATACCCTGGTGCACCCATGTATGCATACATTAGCATAAACTACTGATACATCTTAAGGAGTACTTGCTATGTGCCAGGTTTCAATTTTTACCTTGGCATGGTTTCAGAGATACAGAGGTCCAAAGTTTTTTCCGTTTTTCCAACATGGCTGCCACACCACGTGACCTATGACGTCATAATTATGATAAACATTCTTCATGAGAAGTCACACCAATGGTGAATATTTCGTCTCAATGCGACAAGCGGTTGCGGAGAAAAACACAAATTCTGTTTGGACAAACAAACAAACAAACAGACAAACAAACAAACGCACAACCAAACAAACAAGCCCACAAAGAAACAAACAAACCCACAAACAAACAAACAAACCCACAAACAAACTCACAAACAAACAAACAAGCCCACAAAGAAACAAACAAACCCACAAACAAACAAACAAACAAACCCACAAACAAACTCACAAACAAACAAGCCCACAAACAAACTCACAAACAAACTAACAAACAAACCCACAAACAAACACACAAGCATCGGTCCGTGAATTGTGGTAAGGATAATGACGTTGAGAAATGTATGAAACCTCCCACCCACCTTCGAATGCATAAAACAAAAACAAACACAACAACCTCGACGATGAAAACAACTGTGCTGTGAAAGGTCCGTTTTTCTGTGTTTTCTCATCATTGATATTTAATGACAGATGAACAACATGTTGGTGAAGTGAAACATGATGTCTTTGATTAAACCCATCAGTGGAGCGATTGGCAGCCGGGAGGAATGCCTGGCTTGTGATATTGGAAACATCGATGTTGTGCAACTGGACTTTCAAGATGCTTTGAAAGTCTTGCAAGTTGATGTGGGAGCCCCTCTGTGGGTGGCCCCCTGCAGCTGCGGGCTCAGAGGGTGCCCATCGGAGGGTCTGGCGGGGGAGCAGGTGTATCAAACCTTCGGGGAGGAAGGTGGTACCTCCAGTCCAGTACCTGCACAACAGGAGAGACGAGGGCACGAGACAACGACCTCTGGTTAAACAGCGCACCCTGTCTTATAAAGACCCAAGTTGCACTCGGTGTAGTAATTCAACTCGGTTGTCCTGTTGGACCTCACCACTGAACCCCTCCCTGGCTCACCGTCCATGGAACCCGGGGGTCCAGAGTCCACCTACCGTGTTTGTCTATAGTTTACTAACGTCCTTGTAATTCAAGTGAAAGGACAATGCTCCTGACTAACGTCTTTGTCCTGCATGTGATTTATGTACGAGGTCTTCAATGAGTCTTCGATCAAAAACACGGCCTTGAAGAACAAATATCGATACAGTACGTACGCAACTGGGAAGGGTGAGTGAAGAAAGTGAGACGTTAATAAAGGAGGATAAGGAGTGGGAAGAGTGTGGAGGAGGGTCGGGCGTGAAAGGGAGGGGGAGGGGGAGGGAGAGAAGGCTTGGCAGAAACGAGTAAAGAGAGGGGAGGGGCATTGTGAGGGAAGAGGGTGGAAAGGGATGGGTCAAGATCACACCTTTTTCACTGACGACCAACTACTGAAAATCGTAAACACAATGACACACACACACACACACACACACACACACACACAATATATACACATGTATACACACACACACGTACACACAGACATATACACATAATATACACACACACATATGCACACACACACACATATATATATATATACACACACACACACGTACATACACATAATATACACAGAGACATATACACATAATATACACACATACACATGTACACACACATATACACATAATATACACACACACACACCCACATATATATATATATATATATATATATATATATATATATATATATATATATATATATATATATATATATATATATATATATATATATATATATATATATATATATATATATATATATATATATATATATATATATTGTTGCGGTCTTCGCGCCCGCCGGCGTGCGAACGGCCACGTAACTCGAATCGCGGCACGTCGCCCACCGGACGGACAATCCAGTCGTGACCCTCTCGGACTAACGCCGGGAACCAGTCACGGGTGGACCTTTCGGTCTCACCGCGATCGAGCCAATCAGCCCCCGCGTGGGATAGGGTTGCTCGCCAAATTCGAACTACCTAAGTACCCACGCGGAGGGTAGACCGGGCGATCGCACCTCGCCGCAGGTCGACTTCGGACACGGGCCACTTAACCGACCCGTTCCGTACTATCAGAATAACCGAGCGGTGTTATCGTCGACCTCGACGGTTCGATTAATTATCGGGCGTATTCAGCCCACTACCAACCCTTTACGTGAAGCAAGATGGGGATTCAATGGAGGAAAAGACGAAGCGAAGCGGGAGAACAGTTCAACAATAAAGCACATTTATTCTCGGCACACGGGAAGCACACAAATACAATTCCACCAAATGCACACAAAAAAGAAAACACAACTTCCATTTACATAAAAAGCAAACATAAAAGTGAAAACACAGTGCAGAGCTAATACCGACTACCGAGCACACGGCAACACTTATACAATTCTACTTCACAGACGGCGCCGACAACACATACCCAAAACCAAGGAAAAGAAATACCCTCAAGAATGAGGTAGGCCTGGGGCCGAGACCTGGTCGGGCCTACCCGTCTGGTGATGAGACGCGGAGCGGCGATGGCCCCGCAACCCGCGGGCCTCGTGGACAGTGCCTGGCAGGGGGTGGGAACGGGGCCCCCTTGGTCGCACTATCTCAGCGCGGGGGGAAACAGGAGGGGGTTGCTGATGCTCGGGGTATAGAGGATCTTTATTATGTGCGCGACGAGCGTCTCCACCTCGGCCAGGTCGCGCTGCCGGCCTCCCAGGGGTGCAGCTCCCTGCACGACGCGAGCACCCCCTCGTCCGCCCTCGCCGCCTCTCCACAGCTCGTCCCCTCCGTTCCGACTTCAACGCACACGACGAGCAGCTCCACCGCCCGCGAAGTCTTGACTCTCTGTTCCGACTCCTTCGCCTCGTTCCGACCTTTACTACTCCTTTGACTGACGAACACCGTCCTTTTATCCCCCCCCCGTAACTTCGCCTTTGACCCCCTCCCTTTGACCTTTCAACTCGCTCCCCATTGGCCCGAGAAAAAGTGGGCGTGAAGGCTTTTTGATCCACAAATTTGCATATATCGATCACCCTGGGGGCGGGGCCAATTCGCCCCTCGCTCACCGATTGGACGGCAAAAAGTGGGCGTGTGTCGTTTTGGATCCGTTTTTGAAGCAGAAAATCCGTGATTTTGTACACGCTGTTCAACGTGCGCCCTACACGAGTCCAGCATCGGTGCCCATGAGTGGCGCGAGATGACGGTGATGCGATGGTGGCGAGTTGTGACGGTAAAGGTCATGGCGGTTGTGGTGAAGCGGCGTTGTGGTTGGTGGTTGTTGTTGTGGTTGTGATGGTGGCGATTGGTCCAAAATAAAGATAGTAAAAGAAAAACGGCTATCCTGAAGAGTCGCAGCACGTATAAATGACATGTATTCCCACTAGACAACGGGTTTGGGCCTAACTACACATGCACTTACCGAGATACCTCACCTAAGGGACCTGAATGGTGGTTTGCGAATCTGGTAACCACAACACTACCCCCTTCCCTTTTTACAGACTCGTCCCGAGTCGTCAAATTTTCGTGTGCCATCATGTGTAGTTTTCCCCTAGTACATTTTACCTACGGATCCCTGAGTGCGACATTCATGGTATTCGTGTCCCCAAAATAAATAACCTGAGGGCTGCGTAACTACCTAAACAAACTCACTCACACGGACGACTTAAATAAAATTGCCGGCGCTAGGACAAACATGCCGGGGGCGCACTCATATTTACAGTACATCTTACCCTTAACTTACAAATTTTACACTAAACCATGGCCCAGGATCATCGAACTCTGCAAAAAGAAAGCAGTTAGCAGGGAGCCAGGCTGCCCACATGCAGTCTCTGGCTCAAACAATGCAGGTGACAGGGAACGTGGCTGGCTGCTCACACGCAGTCCAAGGCCTTCCCTTTTGAACTGAACTCAGTGAACCACAACGGTGCATGGGCCGCACAAACGTAGTCTCCGTGCCAGCTCAAGTGGCACACGCAATGAGCACAACGAATGGATGCATGAACACAAACACGGTGCACGGGCCGCCACTGCAGGCCCGTGTTGTAGCTGCCAACAGAGCAGTTCTTGCAGCTTGCAAACTGTTGCCTTGCGGATCCTGGCGCACATGGAAATGAACAGGGGGGGGGGGGGAAAGCAAAAATTGAACGGGGCTGGTGAACGTGGGCAGTGGGCATGGCATGGCAAAGGTGGCAGGCAAACACAGCCCGCAGAATAAGGCCGCTGCAGGCAAACACAGCCCGCAGAACCAGGCCGGCACAGGCCTCGAAGAAAAACAGCCAGCAGATGAACTGGCCGGCACAGGCCTTGCAGCACAGCAGCTGCAGATGAAGTTGGCCGGCACAGGCCTTGAAGAAAAAAAACACGGCCAGCCGATGAAGTTGGCCAGCTCTTGCCGTTCAGTGGAGGTTGGTGGAGGGAGTGTGGTGGTGCTGGCCACTTGGAAGGCGGGCTCGGACCTACCTACCTATCTCCCTCCCAACCTATCGCCTTTGCCTGTCACTGTACATACCCACTCCCTTAATTTGTCAAACCCCAATTTAGCCCCAACTTATTTTTTTGTTGTTTTTATTTTTATTTTTACTCCCCCACTATAAATCGTCCCCTAACCCCCTTTATCGTCCTTGTTCGGCTAACCTATCCTGTCACCTAGCCTACTCCCAACCCCTACGTTCCCTTCCCGGAGGGGAACAAGGGAGAGCTAACGTCCTGTGCCGAGGCCCAACGAAGCCTCAGAATGGCCTCCCCAGAGTTCGGCGATCTTAACACCAAGTGGGTCCAGCGGCCCACAACGACAGCGAGGGGATGGATGGTGCGGAGGGGTACATCTCCTAATCTACCCTAACCATTAACTCTTAAACTACCCCGGGGCTTTCAACAAGCGCCTCTCGCTTAAACTATTGGTTCTATAAACCCAGATTCCCGTCGCCTGTGTTGGTGTCCTTACAATTTCGGGCCTCGCCCCCCAATTTTCTCTCCGTGCCCTCACACGGTCTCCTGGCTGGGACACGTGGCTCCCTCCGGCAGGCACGACCCTCTGCCGAATCTCCCGCTATGGCACCCCCGGGCACTACACTGCCTCCGAGCCTACCAGCTCCCTAACACCGGGGAGTGCCCCCCATGGCACCTCCCCTGAAACGCACACGTGGCAGGCTGGCTTCCCAGGCCCCTTTCCGAGGGTCACCCATGCCCACAACACTGCCCACGCGGCTAATGGCGCCCCGGGCCCCCGCACCAAGCAGGCGCACCCGTGCCCACTACTCTATCCCGGCCCCCCATGGGCCCATGGCCTACCGCGGCCGACTAGCCTGGTGGCCGGGGTACCCACTCAGCGATACTCACCTTTCGCAGCCACGCTCCCAAGCCCGTCAACAGGGCTCCTGCACCCCTCCAAATGGGTCTCGAGCCTACTTTCCCACCAACAACAAAACGACCTCCATTTTTCAATTTGACTAACCCAGCTAACTCACTTTACTCTGACCCCGGGGTCCCTTGGGCGGGAGTCACTCCTCCCCCCAATCACTCATCGCACCATGCATTCCCCATTCACTCCACACACACAGACCCGCTGGCCTCACTCACCTCACCATGTACTCACCTCACAACTCACCAACTCTTCAACACACACACCACTGAACTCTACCATCCTTCTAACTACATCCCCTAACTAACTCGTGCTCCCACGTCGTCCCTTAAACTATAGCACGTTCCATTTAACACTACGTAGCTAAACTACGTCAACTCTACACATCCAAAGTCTGTCTCTGTCTCCAAAATAAATCATTTTATTTCACAACCTAAAGCTCACTAAATCCCTCTACCTAATCCATTCCACGGACTCCATGAGGACTTACCCCTGCCCCATGGAGTCGGTCTAGCTAAGCTAACCCTTCCCCCTAACTAGTTTCCATCCTGTGCCCCGGGTAAGGGGGTCTTTCACCCCTTGCCCAGGAATCCTTTGCACCCGAAAGTGAGGCTTGGCTTTCTTTTTTTTTTTTTTTTTCCCATGCGCAGCACCTGCGCGGCAACTCGCGCTCTTTGCACCTTGCAACTGCCCGTGACGTCATGCAGCTGCACGTGTTCCTCGTCCCTCCTTGGACGGGACCATCCGGCAGAGATACCCCTCCTGCCGGATTCCAACCCCACGTGCAGCCATGGCGTCACCGTGCGCATAAAAAAAACAAGCCCCACGTCTCGAGGGGTTCCCCACGCGAACACATGTGCTTTGCCCGTTGGAGCTTAACACACACGATCGCGCGGAGAACCCGTCCGGTCCAAATCCATTTACCTGCCTAAACTTTGTCCGTCCGCGGGATCGGCAAATCCACCGCTGGCGTTTCCGGACCAGGACTTCACTCTCGCAAGCGAGCACGTGGTGGTCTCGTGCGTTGCACAGCACGAACCTCGTGCTCGCGGCTGGGTGAACCCGGCACGGTCCTCGAAACAACCACAGCCGCTACTCGGCTCTCTCTCCTCTGTCGCCGTCGTCGCCGCCATTCGACACACGCACTCCCGCGTGTTACGACGCACACAGTCCACACCATTAAACTCACACCGGGAGACGCGGCTGCGTGCTCCCGCATGCCAACCGACATCTCCCTCTCATACCGCTCTCTCACACACACGGTCTCCCCGGCACACAGCGACCTTGCACACGGCCGTTCACTCACGCGTGCCTCACTACTCACACAAACCATACTACTCACACGTGGTGCTCCATTCACTCGCGCGGGGGCACTCACCCGCGGTGCCTCACCCACGCACGCGAGGGCACTCAACCGCTGTGCCTCATCCACACACCGTGCCTCACTCATACACGCGGGGGCACTCACCCGCGGTACCTCACTCATACACACGGCGACACTCACACACGCGGTCTCTTCCACACAACGTCCCTCACTCATACACGCGGGGGCACTCACCCGCGGTTCCTCACTCATACTGGCCGTTTCATCCACACACGCGGGGGCACTAACCCGCGGTGCCTCACTCGCACTCCGTGCCTCATCCACACACGGTGTGCTGGGAAGCACGTACTCCGGCAACATCGCCACCACACCACTCACACGTGGTGCCTCATTCATACTGGCCGTTTCATCCACACACACGGCCTCTCTCACACACGGTGCCTCATCCACACACGGCGTGCTGGGAAGCACGTACTCTGGCACCATCGCCACCACACCACTCACACACGGGGTCGCTTCCACACACGGGGACGCACTCACACCTTGCACCACACACACAGGGACAACCACACTGGGGATTTGTGTCCCCACAAGGGTCTCCGGGGCCTCCATACCCCCCAAGCTCTCCGTGCACCTGTCCACAGCACTCGTCCCCTCAACCTCGCAAAGCACGACCGAACTCACCTGGTCGTGACTCGCCTCAAGGGGGCATACTCCCTCCCCTCGTTCCTGGAGGAGGTCATCCAGCTGCTCACACCGGGTCCCCACACGCTCCGCGAGCTCAACCTCACTGTCCTCCACTACCTCTGTGTGTGTGTGTGCGTCACTTACCTTGTCCAATTCACCCTCCATCTCCCGTGTCTCTATACATTTTATTCTTTCTGTCGTCTCCTCGTGTCTATTGGTCTCTGCTTCTTTCTGGCGTCTTTCTCTTATCTTTAAGTAGGTCCACCTTGCTTTCTCCTTAAGTCGCTCCCGTCCTTCCCTGTTTTTCACTCCTTGCTCTTTCACGATCTCCGCGTACCTCATCCTTGCTTTCCGTATTAATTGTTCTTTTCTCTCCCTCCCAATTACTTTCACCTCGTCTCTTGTCTCCCGAATTACTTTTTCCTTACCCGCCTCCACCGCGGGCCTGTCAGCCGTTGCACCCCCTTCCAGCTCGTTTGCTCCCACACGTGGAGTCGCCATTCCGAGTTCCCTGCTAACGGCCTTCATGCCCGCCTGCAGGCATCGGCCCATGTTCTGCGTCTCACCCCGCAGCTTTTTCGTTTCTTCCCTCATTTGCTGTGTACTCGCATCAATCTTTTCGTTCATGCTTTTTATTTCTGCATTCATTTGTGCCAGCATGGTGAATAGCTGGGCCATGTCGGATGCACTCAAGTGAGCCGTTTCGGCAGGGGTTGGGGAAGGGTCTTGGTGGAGAGGGGGGGAGGTGTCATACACCGCGGCCGCTGCCGCACCCACCTCGGGCCCTGGGTTCAGTTGGGCGAGTCCGTGTTGCTGCACAATCAACATTTCCTGCTCGGGGATTCCATCCTGGACCATGGATTCTACATTACTACACATATACATTTCTAATACCCCCGGCTCCCGCTCGCCTTGAGACGCCATCTTGCTTCTCGTGAAGGGTTAATTTAACTCGCTCGTAATTTGGAGGGAATCGGGGGTCGCTTCTCTCACCCCTGGACCGATTCCCGTGAATTTCGCTGGAGACAGGAGAGCCTGTTGTCCCGCTCTCCAATACCAGTGCCGCGAGGAGGGCGATGAATTTGTATCCCACTCCTGACACCAGTGTTGCGGTCTTCGCGCCCGCCGGCGTGCGAACGGCCACGTAACTCGAATCGCGGCACGTCGCCCACCGGACGGACAATCCAGTCGTGACCCTCTCGGACTAACGCCGGGAACCAGTCACGGGTGGACCTTTCGGTCTCACCGCGATCGAGCCAATCAGCCCCCGCGTGGGATAGGGTTGCTCGCCAAATTCGAACTACCTAAGTACCCACGCGGAGGGTAGACCGGGCGATCGCACCTCGCCGCAGGTCGACTTCGGACACGGGCCACTTAAGCGACCCGTTCCGTACTATCAGAATAACCGAGCGGTGTTATCGTCGACCTCGACGGTTCGATTAATTATCGGGCGTATTCAGCCCACTACCAACCCTTTACGTGAAGCAAGATGGGGGTTCAATGGAGGAAAAGACGAAGCGAAGCGGGAGAACAGTTCAACAATAAAGCACATTTATTCTCGGCACACGGGAAGCACACAAATACAATTCCACCAAATGCACACAAAAAGAAAACACAATTCCATTTACATAAAAAGCAAACATAAAAGTGAAAACACAGTGCAGAGCTAATACCGACTACCGAGCACACGGCAACACTTATACAATTCTACTTCACAGACGGCGCCGACAACACATACCCAAAACCAAGGAAAAGAAATACCCTCAAGAATGAGGTAGGCCTGGGGCCGAGACCTGGTCGGGCCTACCCGTCTGGTGATGAGACGCGGAGCGGCGATGGCCCCGCAACCCGCGGGCCTCGTGGACAGTGCCTGGCAGGGGGTGGGAACGGGGCCCCCTTGGTCGCACTATCTCAGCGCGGGGGAAAGAGGAGGGGGTTGCTGATGCTCGGGGTATAGAGGATCTTTATTATGCGCGCGACGAGCGTCTCCACCTCGGCCAGGTCGCGCTGCCGGCCTCCCAGGGGTGCAGCTCCCTGCACGACGCGAGCACCCCTCGTCCGCCCTCGCCGCCTCTCCACAGCTCGTCCCCTCCGTTCCGACTTCAACGCACACGACGAGCAGCTCCACCGCCCGCGAAGTCTTGACTCTCTGTTCCGACTCCTTCGCCTCGTTCCGACCTTTACTACTCCTTTGACTGACGAACACCGTCCTTTTATCCCCCCCGTAACTTCGCCTTTGACCCCCTCCCTTTGACCTTTCAACTCGCTCCCCATTGGCCCGAGAAAAAGTGGGCGTGAAGGCTTTTTGATCCACAAATTTGCATATATCGATCACCCTGGGGGCGGGGCCAATTCGCCCCTCGCTCACCGATTGGACGGCAAAAAGTGGGCGTGTGTCGTTTTGGATCCGTTTTTGAAGCAGAAAATCCGTGATTTTGTACACGCTGTTCAACGTGCGCCCTACACGAGTCCAGCATCGGTGCCCATGAGTGGCGCGAGATGACGGTGATGCGATGGTGGCGAGTTGTGACGGTAAAGGTCATGGCGGTTGTGGTGAAGCGGCGTTGTGGTTGGTGGTTGTTGTTGTGGTTGTGATGGTGGCGATTGGTCCAAAATAAAGATAGTAAAAGAAAAACGGCTATCCTGAAGAGTCGCAGCACGTATAAATGACATGTATTCCCACTAGACAACGGGTTTGGGCCTAACTACACATGCACTTACCGAGATACCTCACCTAAGGGACCTGAATGGTGGTTTGCGAATCTGGTAACCACAACACTATATATATACACACACACACACACACACACACACACACACACACACACACACATATATATATTCACACACACACACATATATATATATATATATTCACACACACACACACACACACACACACACACATATACACCCATACACACACACACACACATATATATATATATATATATATATATATATATATATATATATATATATATATATATATATATATATATATATATATTCACACACACACACACACACATATACACCCATACACATGCACACATATACACCCATACACACACACACACATACATATATTCACACACACACACACACACACATATACACCCATACATATACACACATATACACACAGATTGCTGGAATTATAGATAGATGAAGGGTGTGGACAGGATAGGTGTGGTGCAGTTTTTCATCAGAGTGGACAGTGTGAGGTCCACGGACACCAGCTTGAAGGTAAAGAAGATACGAGTTAGGAGAGTTTTAAGGTAAGGGTCTTTCAGTCGGAGAGTGGTTAATGAATGGAAAGGTAGTCCCAGCAGGGGGGTGTATAGGTTTAAATGAGATCTCGATCGGTGCATGGATGTTTAGAAGATCGAGGGGAATGGGCAAATCGGTTTGGTTTGTGTGGTTGCTCGGTGGCCTGTTTGTGCATGTGTGATGACCGCTTTGTGCAGTGCAGGCATCATGGGCCGACCGACCTCCTCACACGCTGAAGTAGTGTGTGTGTGTGTGTGTGTGTGTGTGTGTGTGTGTGTGTGTGTGTGTGTGTGTGTGTGTGTGTGTGTGTGTGTGTGTGTGACCGCTGCTTCTCGACAACCACTGGTTCGATCTAATTGAAACTTGCCAGGTATATTGCTGGGACCTGTGAATGTGCCTTTTCAAGCTTTGATATTAATCGGACAAGTGCTTCCCAAGTTATGGCCATTTATTTACCAACCAATGACAGGACATGGTGCTGCGTAGGCGTGGCCTGTGTCGTTTTTTTCTGGCACGCGATTTGAAATGTACTTTTTTTTCTTTTGGTTTTTATCTTGCCAAAACGAAGTTTTGCAAGATATGTTAGTCAGCTTGTGTGTTTTTTTTTTTGTTGTTTTTTTTGTTTTTTTTGTCTGAAATCACGTATAAAAAATTCTGCAGAGCACAGTTATCATTGGAAATTTTTGTAACTTCACATATCAGAGGCCTATAGAGGTCCCTTTCAGTGCATAAAATTTTGAAGGTCAAGGTCAAAGGTCAAGGTCACTGTCGCAAATCAGGGGAGTCGACGAAACCCTTATTTTTTGAGTAATTTTGATCTGATCGTCTTCACACTTCATGGGAATATAGTTCATGGTCTGGCGCTCAGCTGATTAATTTTTGGTGGCGATTGGCCTTGACCTTCATATGTTTTTTACTTACGAAATCTAAAGATTTCGTAAGTATATTGATGACTTCCGTTTCTGTTTGTTTGTTTGTTTGTAGGCACGATAACTCGAGAACGGAAGAAGCTACCAATGTCAAATTACACCACGTGATTCAGGAGGCTAATGCCTAGTGCTGATTAGATTTTGGTCAAAATCGGTCAAAGGTCAAGGTCACGGTGAGGTCAAATATTCGATTTTTGATGGTTTGGTACAGATAACTCGAGAACGGAAGAAGCTATCAATGTCAAATTACACCACGTGATTCAGGAGGCTAATGCCTAGTGCTGATTAGATTTTGGTCAAAATCGGTCAAAGGTCAAGGTCACAGTGAGGTCAAACATAATTCCGTAAATTCATGTGGAGAAATGGAGTATTTTTGCTTCGCTCGACGTTACGAGTTCGTTTTAATTTCGATTTTAATTTTGTCTTCGGTTTTTGCGATCGCTTAGGACGCTTAAAACTCGGTTATCGAAAATCTGGTAAAAATCGGATGTTTTGGAGGCGTTTTAAGATTGTATAAAAAATATTTCACACGCCACGCTACGGGTCGTCACATGATGCAGTGTGCTCGAGCAGACGCGTCGTTGAGTTACGTTAAGGTATAATTGCGTGGAGAAATGGAGATTTTTGCTTCGGTCGACGTTACGATTTTTGATGGTTTGATACAGAATCATCGTATAAACTTCTGGTTTGCGTCGCTACCTTCTTGAGAGACAGCTTTTATTAGACAAGGTCAGAGGTCAAGTTGACAATTTCGTAAGTACCAGTCTATGACTGCTTGTTTCTTTGTTTGTTACTTACGAAATCTAAAGATTTCTATAGATTTCGTAAGTATATTGATGAGTTCCGTTTCTGTCTGTTTGTTTGTTTGTTTGTTTGTTTGTTTGTCGGCACGATAACTCGAGAATGGAAGAAGCTACCAATGTCAAATTACACCACGTGATTCAGGAGGGTGATGGCTAGTGCTGATTAGATTTTGGTCAAAATCGGTCAAAGGTCAAGGTCACAGTGAGGTCAAACATCCAAAACATTCGATTTTTGATGGTTTGGTCCAGAATCATCTTAGAAACTTCTGGTTTGCGTCGCTACCTTCTCTCGAGACGGCTTTTATTCAACAAGGTCAGTGGTCAAGTTGACGATTTCCTAAGTACCAGTCTATGACTGCTTGTTACTTACGAAATCTCAAGATTTCGTAAGTATATTGATGACTTCCGTTTCTGTTTGTTTGTTTGTTTGTTTGTTTGTAGGCGCGATAACTCGAGAACGGAAGAAGCGACCAATGTCAAATTACACCACGTGATTCTGGAGGATGGTGGCTAGTGCTGATTAGATTTTGGTCAAAATCGGTCAAAGGTCAAGGTCACGGTGAGGTCAAACATAATTCCGTAAATTCACGTGGAGAAATGGAGATTTTTGCTTCGCTCGACGTTACGAGTTCGTTTTAACTTCGATTTTAATTTTGTCTTCGGTTTTTGCGATCGCTTAGGACGCTTAACACTCAGTTGTCGAAATTCTGGTAAAAATCGGATGTTTTAGAGAAGTTTTAAGATTGTATAAAAAATATTTCACTCGACGCGTCACGGGTCGTCCCATGATGCAGTGCGCTCGAGCAGACGCGTTGTTGAGTTACGTTAAGGTATAATATAATTGCGTGGAGAAATGGAGATTTTTGCTTCGGTCGACGTTACGACTTTTGATGGTTTGATACAGAATCATCGTAGAAACTTCTGGTTTGCTTCGCTACCTTCTCTTGAGACAGCTTTTATTAGACAAGGTCAGAGGTCAAGTTGACGATTTCGTAAGTACCAGTCTATGACTGTTTGTTTGTTTGTTTGTTTGTAGGCATGATAACTCGAGAACGGAAGAAGCTACCAATGTCAAATTACACCATGTGATTCAGGAGGGTGATGGCTAGTGCTGATTAGATTTTGGTCAAAATCTGTCAAAGGTCAAGGTCACAGTGGGGTCAAAAATTCAATTTTTGATGGTTTGGTACAGAATCATGATAGAAACTTCTGGTTTGCATCGCTACCTTCTCCAGAGACAGCTTTTATTCAACAAAGTCAGAGGTCAAGTTGACGATTTCGTAAGTACCAGTCTATGACTGCTTGTTTGTTTGTTTGTTTGTTTGTAGGCATGATAACTCAAGAATGGAAGAAGCTACCAATGTCAAATTACACCACTTGATTCAGGAGGGTGATGGCTAGCGCTGATGAGATTTTGGTCAAAATCGGTCAAAGGTCAAGGTCACAGTGAGGTCAAGTACTCGATTTTTGATGGTTTGGTACAGATAACTCGAGAACGGAAGAAGCTACCAATGTCAAATTACACCACGTGATTCAGGAGGGTGATGGCTCGTGCTGATTAGATTTTGGTCAAAATCGGTCAAAGGTCAAGGTCACAGTGAGGTCAAACATCCAAAAAATGATAACTCGAGAACGGAAGAAGCTACCAATGTCAAATTACACCACGTGATTCAGGAGGGTGATGGCTAGTGCTGATTAGATTTTGGTCAAAATCGGTCAAAGGTCAAGGTCACAGTGAGGTCAAACATCCAAAACATTCGATTTTTGATGGTTTGGTACGGAATCATGGTAGAAACTTCTGGTTTGCGTTGCTACCTTCTCCAGAGACAGCTTTTATTAAACAAGGTCAGAGGTCAAGTTGACGATTTCGTAAGTACCAGTCTATGACTGCTTGTTTTGTTTGTTTGTTTGCTTTTTTTTCACGTATGGCCACGGCTTCTCTTCTGTTTGTGCATTTCCTTGCAATGACATTGCGAAAAGGCAAAATATGTTGGCGCTAATTGAATAATTGGCCATTAAAACTAAATTGCAAATAATCGTAACTGCGATATGCGAACTTCCGGACAGTGAGGACTTAACTTCGGGAGAGTGACGACTTACTGTATTCTTTCTCGATTTTTTTTCTCGATTTCTCGACTTACTGTATTCTTTCTTTCTCGATTTCTGTACTTTCTCGATTTCTTTACTTTCTCGATTTCTGTACTTTCTCGATTTTCTCGATAAGTTATAGAGAGATAAACACAATGCCCCAATCCAGTCATCGTTTACGAGAGCGAAGGAAAAAAGCTGCACGTCGTGCACGCGCAATGGAATCTGACGAAGCACGAGCTGCTAGCTTGATACGTGACGCTACGCGCGTGACAAGGCGTCGTGCAGCTGAAGCGGATGAAGAACGAGCTGCTCGCTTGGCAGACAACACTGGACGCGAGGCAAGGCGTCATGCAGAAGAAACGTATGAAGAACGAGCTGCTCGCTTGGCAGACAACACTGTATCCGAGGCAAGGCATTGTTCTGCTGAAACGGATGAAGAACGAGCTGCTCGCTTGGCAGACAACACTGGACGTGAGGCAAGGCGTCGTGCAGAAGAAACGGATAAAGAATGAGCTGCTCACTTGGCAGACAACACTGGACGCGAGGCAAGGCGTGGTGCTGCTGAAATGGATGAAGAACGAGCTGCTCGCTTGGTAGACAACACTGAACGTGAGGCAAGGCGTCGTGCAGATGAAACGGATGAAGACCGAGCTGCTCGCTTGGCAGACAACACTGGACGCGAGGCAAGGCGTCGTGCAGAAGAAACGGATGAAGACCAAGCTGCTCGCTTGGCAGACAACACTGAACGCGAGGCAAGGCGTTGTGCAGAAGAAACCCCTCACCAGCGAGAAGACCGGCAAGTAAGGGATGCCCTGCACCATCAGGATGTACACTGTGCGAGACGAGATCAGGCTCACCGTGAGAATCGCAAGCTTGCCCGATACGATGATACCGATTTCTTCCGAGAGGAACTTCATGTTGAGTGCAGGCACGCGTTGAGCAGGACCTCATCCATCTATAATTCCAGCAGTGTGTGTGTGTGTGTGTGTGTGTGTGTGTGTGTGTGTGTGTGTGTGTGTGTGTGTGTGTGTGTGTGACTGTTGTTTCTCGCCAACCACTGGTCCGATCTAATTGAAACTTGCCAGCTATATTGCTGGAGACCTGAGAATGTGCCTTTTCAAGGTTTGATATTAATCGGACAAGTGCTTCCCAAGTTATGGCCATTTATTTTCCAAACCAATGACAAGACACGTTGCTTCGGCCATTTATTTACCAAACCAATGACAAGACACGTTGCTGCCTAGGCGTGGCCGATGGGGAAAGGGCGCCATTTATTTACCGTGGCGTAGGAGTGGCAATGGTCAATGGCAGCGAATGTCATGGCAAGCAAAGACAGGGAGGTAAACTTGATTTTAATTTGGATTTTAATTAACTCTGTGTGTGTGCAAATATCACAACAGTTGATATTTCAATCCAAGCGATAATTCGTGGAATGCATGTGAACATTCTGTACGGGCACGCACCACTTCCGGATAGTGATGACTTACTGTATTCTAATAATTTCTCGATTTTTATGTGCATTTATAGATGAACACAATGCCCCAATCCAGTCGTCGTTTATGAGAGCGAAGGAACGGCCTGTGTGTTTGTTTGAAAGTTTTTTTTTTCGGGGGGGGGGGCGTTGCACGTACAGCCATGCGAGAGTGAAGGAACGGCCTGTGTGGTTGTTTCTGGCACGCGATTTGAAAGTTTTTTGTTTTTTTTGCACATACAGCCACACACGTACGGGCACGCACGTTCGGGCACGTACTAGTTATCTTAACTCCATCAAATCTCCTCGTAACCATCTCCTTTCTAGTGGGTAAAGCCCTGTCTCCTTCAAACGTTATTCCAAGCTGAGTCTAGCTAGGCCTTCAATCAATCTCACAGCCCAACGCTGAACCCTCGCTCTGGTTGTTGTCATTCCTGAGATGTGGTGACCAAAACTGAACACAATATTCTAGATGTGGCCTCATTAAATTTCTCTACAATGTTAACACCAACTCTTTTGATTTATAATTGATCCCTCTACAAATACAACTTAAAACCCTATTTTCTTTACCTATACCTACCTGGTATTGCACTGTCGCTGCCTGCTTACCTCCCGTATCTACTACCACCCCCAGATCCTTCTCCTGTGTGACACGCTCTAACATTGCTCCTTTCATCATGTAATCTCTATTTTTATTGTTCTTTCCCATCCCCAACACCTTACACTTGTTCAGGTTGAATTCCATCTGCCAATCTTTTTCCCAATCCATGTAAGGATCAATACCTTCCTCAATCTGATCGCCAACCCCTCTGCTGTCCACCTGAGCTCCCAGATGTGTCATCTACAAGTTTGGAAAGGCTACTCCTCACCCCACAATCGAAATTGTTGATGTAAATAATCTGTATCTTCTATAATAATAAGTGTGTGTGTGTGTGTGTGTGTGTGTGTGTGTGTGTGTGTGTGTGTGTCAGTGTATCTCCTCCATAACTCCAAAACCATGAAACCAAGCAGCCTGAAACTTTGCATGCACACTAAGGCAACTCCAAGGAAGTACAGAGTGAAAATTTGGTGTTTGGGTTAATTAAAACACCCCTTTTGAAGATAATTAACGGACTTATTTAATTATATCCTTCATCAAGGCAGTATCATTGGTCGGCCCACTCTATGGGGTGTTACTTCACTTTTTTTTTTTTTCAATTTTCTTACCCTGTTCAACAATGCCTCGACTTGGAAAGGGCCACAGTGGTTTATTAACGATAAAGCGTTCAAATGTTTTTTTTCACTTTCCTCACTCGTATTGAATGCCTGTTCGTCACAGCGACAAATCGTTGTGTACATCACTTTTGTAAGTACTATAGTTTACAAATTAGGAGCTTGGGGTGATTTCATGCATTATACGATACTGTTGCGGGCCGGGAGTCGGGTGAGAAGACCACTAGGGGGGGAAGCTATCTCGGCTCCCACCAGACTCCCTGGAATTGTAGGCCGTTACACACGGATAATTCCGTGACGTGGTGGGTCGCTTAACCGACCGTGGACGCCAATAACTCAACCGCGTGACCTAGGGTCCTCCCGTCTATGGGTTAATCAGGTTACCTAATTAATCACGTGATTTAATTACCGGGGAACATGCCCTCGGTATGCCTTGTCCGAACCGGAGAACTTTACCGGATTGGATGCAGCCGAGCGACACTGCCAACGACGTACTGGCTAAAAGGAACGGATCATTGGGAATAAAGTCCCGGCTAAACAAGTATTCGGACCATGCAGTATGAATGGAAGAAAAGACAAAAACAAGCAGGGAACATTCCTAATAATAATTTATTAACAATGGGCGAGGAATGGTATGTGGCACGATCAGAATTTATTGGGGTGTGTTGTGCAGAGATACGGAGGAGAGGTGTGGTGCAGCAAATAAACAAGCAACTTACAAAAGCGGACACAGAGCAGACTTAACGCGAAAATAAGAACAATAATAATAATAACAATAACGTTCTTCTGCAGTCTTACTTCAGCAGATAGGCGCCAGCACACACACGCACACACACAGGAACAGAAAACCCGATGAAGAGGGAGTATTGAACCAAGAAGGGAAAGGAGTTGAGGCTATGATCTCGGTACCTTTGTTTTTGATCGCACGAACGCGCCACCAATATGTTTCGGGGGGGGGGGGGGGAATGCTCCATAGTGCGGCACCCGACAGCTGGTGCGTCATCTCTGGCTTCAGCAGAGCATGTGGAGACTGTGTTCCTGAAGGAGGGACTTGAGTGGAGAAGGGGCATAGTCCAGGGTGCGGGAACGGAGTGGTAGGCAGGACCAGGTTGGTGGGTGGGGTCGATTTAATGTGGGCGGAAGCGAGGAGGCGGAGTCCAAGCAGCAGGAGGCGGGTCGTGACGATGTCGACGAGGGTGAGGCCAGAGATCGAAAGAAGAAAGAGAAAGGTGGAGGGACCGCTCCGACCTTTATAGGACTTGCAGCGGGGGGGGGGGCACCCCGAAGGGAAACGTCATCACCTGAATTGGGTGCTCCGATTGGCCCCGACCCCTCATGTGGCCCACTAACTTTGGCCGGAAACCGCCTCACTTCATTTCCGGCAAGGCCATCTCAGACAACGGCAATACTCCGCTCCGACCCCACGACATGACACGAATCGCCCACACCGAGGACGACCGGCAGATGGAGCAGTTGGGCCATCTCCTACCGAACACCGGGATTGAAAGGTCGTCACCCTGGATAACTCCGGAGTCGACGGGGCACTTAAAGGACCGTGGTCGCCAATATTTCGACGGCGTGAGGTGGGGTCCACTTGTCTATTCCAATTTACCTAAGTACTCACGCCGTCTTGCTACCTGGGAAGCCACACCTACGGCGACTCTGTCCGAACCGACTCGCATGTACCGACTCGGGTCCGGCGTAACTGAGTGAGAATTACCAGAACCGCGCGGACCAAATGAACACTAACAGCACAAACGGCCTCACTATTTCTCAAGCCCGCACCGTGCTGGGTCAATGGTAGAAACGACAGGCAACGAGCTGGTACATTTAACAAGGGTTTATTTTACAATAATTGGGAAGGGAGACACAGAGCAGACTTAATCACGAATATAATATGCAATGTACAGTGAGTGAAAAGCACAACAATTCTACTTAACAGACTGGCGCCACACACACACACACACACACACACACACACACACACACACACACACACACACACACACACACACACACACACACACACACACACACACACACACACAATAAATGGGGCCGGTTGGCCTTTATTCGGCCCTTCAGCCCGAGGAAGGATAGGCGAACTGGAGGGTCAGAATCTGGCCGGGTACCTGTCCGCCTCGTGCGGTTTCTTCGAGACGAGCGAACCAGAATGGGACCAGCCGTGTCGAGCGAACCAGCAAGCACAGGACCACGGAACCACCGAAAAGAACCCCTGAACCAGACACTCCACCAACGAAGTGAGGACCCCCGGAAAAGACCGCAGACCAAGACCACAGATGACGATGACTCCTACCAATGACGCACACCAAGAGCAATGGCGACCCCCTCCTTCTCCGACAATTCCAACCCAACTCCAGCGAACACTAAGGAGAGCCCGGCGATTCTTATCCTTCCCCCGGGCGGGGTGGGGTCATCTGTCCTCTGAGGTAATCTTTGCCCTGATTGGACAGGGTTTCGTGGGGTGATGTGCTGGCCATCCGTGATTGGACAGGGGGGAACCCCCTCCTTTCCTGGGTGGAGTCGGTGTTCTGAGGTGAGGAAACTTCCGCCCACGTCCGTGGTCGAACGCATGTGGGCAAAGGCGTCAATGGTGCGATGAAGTGAAAGCGGGGCAGGTGAAGCATTTGTTCGCCCGCAGAGTGGGTGGAGGAGTGAAGCGAGGGTTTTGTTGGCGTTGTGCAGCTTCAAGATGTAAAAAACCTGACTATAAAAGAAACCCACAGCGCACACATGAAATTCCCATTAGACATAAGGGACGGTACCTAACTATAAACACATACTTATCGAAATAACTGAACTGCAGGGACTCTGGCTGTTGTGTGCAAATGGCTGCCAGATTCGTAACAGTATTATGTACACAGTTTGCGTCCCGACCCGGAGGTCAGTATACTTGAAGCACAAAGAGGTACGTAGATAGCACACATGGACGTGGTATAAATGGGTAGTTTTGGATTTGTAAAAGGACTTTTCACAGGTGTGTGTGCGTGCGTGCGCGCGCGCGCGTGCGCGTCTGCATGCTTGGTTACATGTGTGCGGTTCGTGGGATTTGTGGACACGCAGACCAAACTCGCACCCAGACCCATGGTGCGTGGCTCCATGGTGCGTGTCTCTGTGCTGTGTGGCGCCATGGTGGAGGTTTCAACTTTCAACCTCAGCAGCACCGCCCTTTGTCCTTTGTCCTCGCAGCTGTTTCTAAAGTAATTGGATATTTTATATGAACCGAGTGTGCTTTATAAAGGTTATATGGTTTCTCTTTGCAAGTTTCAATGCTAAATATATTTGATAACACCCAATTTCCGAGCTGTTTGCCGTATTAACGTGTTTTTTTAAATTACCAAACCAATTTTTTTCCACCCATCACATGAGATTGGCAGTTGTTTATAAATGTTATTGTTTATATACATCTCCCTGAAACGTCTTTAATGCAACATTGTTTTTAT
Source organism: Eptatretus burgeri (assembly GCF_056783735.1). Classification (NCBI taxonomy): domain Eukaryota; kingdom Metazoa; phylum Chordata; class Myxini; order Myxiniformes; family Myxinidae; genus Eptatretus; species Eptatretus burgeri. The sequence goes on along the minus strand of NC_140971.1, from coordinate 7,722,255 downwards.
AATTTGTTTATTGAAATCCCCCCAACAGAAGGGTGAAAGCTACGCAAGGTTTCAGGGTTGTATACAGTACATACTGTAGTCGGTAATCACACTGACTCCAATCTGCCGATTCCTGAAGAATTGCCAATATCAGCCAAGCACTAATGCTGTGTGTGTGTGTGTGTGTGTGTGTGTGTGTGTGTGTGTGTGTGTGTGTGTGTGTGTGTGTGTGTGTGTGTGTGTGTGTGTGTGTGTGTGTGTGTGTGTGTGTTCATAAAGCATACCACTTTCTTTTTACTCACTCTTCCACCCCAACCCTCTCTCTCTTTGTCCCATCCTTACTCCTCTCCTCCTAATGCAGTTCAGTACCCTCCTCCCACCTCTCTCTCTTTCTCTGTTTCCGGGCGTGTCCGGACAGTGTTTATCTCCGCACATATCTTTATGGTACTTTTCGCCGCATGTTTCTTGATGGTGGTTACCTTCAGACGTATCTGGATGGTGGTTATGTCTCGACTGGTTATCTCCAGATAGTCGTTATCTCAATATGTGTTCAGATGGTGGTTATGTCTGGACGGACCCTCCCTTCACATTGCCTTCCCTTCCCCTCCCCTAATGATGCCTTCCCTTCCCCTCCCCTCACACTTCCTTTCCCTCCCCTCACCCTGCCTTCCCTTCCCCACACCTCCTTACTCCCCCACCCCTCCTCGACCTCCCTCCATCCTTGCTCCCCCTTCCTCGTCTCTCTCCCCTCCCCACTCTCTTTCTCTCTCCCCTCTCCCATCTTCGTATTCCCATCAGCGAAGCGACGGATGGTATTTGCTAATATATAATAATACGCTTGTCCGTCCATCCAACTGGTGTAATGCTACTTTCCACCCATTGGTTGGATAGCTGGCCTGACTCCACACACAATTGTAATCTAAAAAATAGGGGCAATACCCCTGGGTGCTTACCTTGTAAAATAATGTTGCTGAGGAGGAAGTCAACGTGGGACGGAATTAGCAAAATGCACCAATTAACCAATATTATAGCAAATACTTTTGGGGAGGGGGGAACCCTCTCCAACCCCCCTCCCCCCCCAGACCCTGATTTTTATTTTACTTTATTTTTTAATTTTTTAAGTGTCATGAACAAGCTTTGCTGCATCACAGGTGATGAAGGTTGTGGTGAAGTTTCATCGAAATTGTGTATGTTGTTTCAGAGAAGAAGCTGCAAGCGTTTGTGGACGGAAGGACGGACGGACGGATGGACGACCCACAATCCCATAAGCTCCCTGAACTGCGTTCCAGGTGAGCTAAAAATTATACAGCCGCCATATTGGTGACATGCGAAGCCAGTGACATCCTCGGAGCTGTCATATTCATCATCTCCATGCCCTCCCTATAAGTTTTCCCTTCAGTGTAAAACGACTAAAGCGATTGTTAAAAGGATAATCAGATATCGAAAGGTTGGAGCCGATTGGCATCATGGGCCTTATGAAGGCCACTGTAGTTATATGCCTCAGACTTCAGGCCTCTGATGTCCACCTATGGGCCAGATGCCAGTGTAATTGGAATCGATCCGAGCTATATAACCACAATGTATTATGTATGCACTTGTGCTTCAAAAAGTGGGCATGCTTTTGCTTCAAACAGGATTATTTTTTGATTTTCAGGAGCTATCATGGCAGCGGTCTGTTGCTTATACACTGTCCAAATCTTTGCTCTTTACTTCTTTGGGTTCCTTCTTGGTCTTTCATAGATAGCATGATAGGGGAGGGGAAAGAGGTAAATATTTTGCTGTTTTGATGAGGTAATAAAGAAATATGTAATGATTAATGTGGGAATGCCGAGGGGGGAGGGGAGGATGGAGTTGGGAGGGGGAGGTTGATGCTTTCAGGGTGATGGAGTTGAGGGCTTTTGGTGGGGAGTGGGGGGGGGTTGTAGAGTTGTGGTGGGGAGGGGCTTTGAAGGCTTGGAGTGTGGATGGGATTGAAGCCTAAAGGTTGGGCGGGTGAGGCCGAAGACTTGGGGTTTGACAAACTAGAACGACACTTGGTAGAGCACATACCTCTGCCAGGTGAACAGTTTACCTTTTCTATCCCACTGATAGTCCAGATCCGGATCTGGCCTTGAACCAAAATCAAATCAGATCGTTTTTGTCACCACCCCAACTCATCCACCTAGTGTTGTCCGAATCCGTCCATACCGTGTTTGAGATATTCTGTGTGCAAACAGACAGACAGATAGGTGAAAACATACCCTCCGTCCATCCACCTTCAACGGTGGAGATAACGATGCTACATTTGCCATTCTCCAATCCTCTTGTACCTGTCCCAACTCCAACGTTCCTCTGACTGTGTCCCGTGCAAACGTTGAAAGAGAGAACTAGTTCACAATCCTGCCATCTCACCCTCATCATCTACCAATTATCCAGTGCTATTCCTCAATGGGCTCTTCTTAACCCTTTCCTTACCCCTTCGATACTTGAAAATCCTGGTGTTGGATACTTGGCTTAACGGCTCAGGTGGCTGGTTTGAGATCTTGGGGTCTTGAGTTCAAACCCCTGTCCAACTGTTGAACCAACACCAGGTTGGTTGACTCAGCCTGTCATCCTTCTGAGGTCCTCAAAATAATTACCAGCATTCTGGTAACAGGGGGCACTGCATCAGGGAATGTCTTGAAGTTTTATATTTAATATTCTTGATATGGCTGAAGATACTTGGCCCTGTGGATAATTCCAAGGTGGTGGCTTTGGAGGGCAGCATGGAGGCTTCACCTGCTCAAGACTGATGACACCTGATAGGCCCAGGAGTGCCAGCGACCATACATCTCCAACGGCCTGACCATACAAATAAATGGGAGGATTTACCTGCCGGTCCTTATGCAGGTACCAAGTGAGAGCATAATAGATCTTTATTGCACTAAAAGAGACGTTCCAGGTAGGATGCTGTGTCAGTCCGTCTGGTGGAAAGGTGCGCAAGTCTCCTGCACAGAATGGGGTCACGTACAAGGTGATGCAATGGATTTTCTAGTGATGAAGAGAGGTGAAGAAGGTCATGATGGATATCGAGAACAGTATTAGCCCCAGTTCACTACCTTGGGGTCACCTGCATCTGGAAGTATAGTTATTAGAACTCCTTCCACAGTCGTCTTGGAGGGAACCCAATAGATTGCCATCAGGTGGAGGTTTGAAAATGAGAGTGGTGGTTCCAGAGTGAAATACATGGGAGATGTCCAGTGAGACAGCCCTGACCTTGTGTGGCATTGAGGGCATCCATCCATTGCTGACGTCGCAGAAACAGCATATCCAAGGTGGAATGAATGACCTTGGTGGAACCCAATCTGATGATCGGAGATGACAGGGTTGGAGAAGAGATGAGTCTTGAGGTTCTGCTGCAATGATGGATTCCATTTGATTCCCGACTCCAACATCGCTCGAACCCTTTCCTCATACCCAATACCTCCACCGAAAAAACAAAGGTGCTGGTTTCACGCGACATGCACAATGCTGGACCTTTTGTTCCTGTCAAAGATGTACAGCGACCCCTGCTGGGAACCACAAGATCCTGGTGGAGTTTGGGAGGAAAGGTGGGAGAATGGAAAAATGGAATCGGTGGGGGGAGGGGGGGAGGTCGAGAGGACTGTGGGAGTAGGTTCACCATTTAATGTACGTAATATGTAGATAACGTCAAAAACAAAAGGAATTGTGAGCATTGGAACAAAGGCAAGGGAGGCATTGGAGCAAAGGCAAGGTGATCATTGGAACAAAGGAATAGTGAGCATTGGAAGAAAGGCAAGGTGTGCATTGACAAAGAAATGGTGAGCATTGGAACAAAAGCAAGGTGAGCAATTGAACAAAGGAATGGTGAGAATTGGAACAAAGGCAAGTAAAGTATTGTAATAAAGTTATGGTGAGCATTGAGAGTGGGTTGTGCGAATCACTGGAAAGGCTGGGGGGATCAGGGACTCGGAAGGGATCTAATTGAGAAAAGAGAAGGGAGGATGATTGGAGAAAAAAGAGGAGTGGGGGAGAGAAGGGAACAATTTGGGAGTGAAAGAGATGAGTAGAGGGAAAGGGGTCTGTTACATCCGTTCTGGGGGCAAGAAGTTCAGATTCGGCCATATTTGCGTACATAATAAATGTATGGCCCCAAGTGTTTTTGGAAGGGACAAACCTGACACCTGACCTTTTGACCTGCGTCCGTTGCTCGTAGGCGGCTCCGTGAGGTCTTTCCGTGAGCTCACAGCTGGCTCTCCCTGCCAATCTTTCCGTCGTCCCCACGTCCTTCCGCGGTTATCAAGATCGGCACAAATGGCGACCCCCTCCCCCCCCCACTCCCACACTCAGTTTGCTTTGGTTTGCCGAAATAAAATGCTGTCCATTCGTTGGAAGTCGAACAGACCAGGGATGGTCTTGGACATACATGGTCATCAAAATTAAACGAGCTGCTGCTCCTTGTTTCATGGAAGGGATAGAAGTTTGCAGAATATGCACCGATAGGCTCACAGTATGGTGTGAGTCAACAAGCTCAAATGAACTAAGATCCTCGTCCTCTTAATGATGACGTCATAAAAACGAATATGACGTCATTCTGATGTATCAGGTTTGCGACAAATTATCGGTGGCTAATGCCCGACTTGATTCTCGCAAACAAAATTCAAACAGCTTGCCTAGTTTCGGAGATAATGGTGTAGGCGATTTCCATTAGCGGCGATATTATGACGTCAACTTCTTTTTCTAGGAAGAATTTCCAAAATCGGAGATGGTTACTGCCTGCGCGTGGGCTTTCTGCATATACATGGCAAGTTTCACGAAGATCCGATGAAAACTCTGGGTTGTGAAACAAAAAGTCAAAAAATAGGAATGACGTCATAAAAAAATGATATGACGTCATAGTGATGTATCATATGTGCGGCAATTAATCTCTGCTAATGCCCTGTTCGATTCCCGCAAACAGAATTCAAAAATCTTGCCTAGTTTGAGATAATTTTTTAGGCAATTTCCATTAGCGGAGATATTTTGACGTCATAACTTTTTTTCAAGGAGGAATTTTCAAAATCGAAGATCGTTACTGTCTGCGCAGGGTATTTTTACATATATATGCCAAGTTTCAGGAAGTTTCGATGAAAACTGTAGGCTGTGAAACAAAAAAGTCCACAAGAACAACAACGTGAGTAAGACTTGGAGATCCTCCATGAGGACCTAAAAACATGGACCGATTGGATGGGGAATCGATGTGTTGTTGTTGTTGTTGTTGTGACATGGGGCCCTTTACCTGCATACGTGCTCTTTTCGTTCCACGTCACTATCCCGAGCAATTTTCGGCTAAACATTAAACCCATTTCTCCTGGAAATCCCAGCAGGCAATTCAGGCTTCACTCCAACTCCATTAGGCAGCACTACGTGTCGTTTCATTGGTTTGAGCCTTGAGGGTCACTCTGGTCATGGTGGACCGAATGCCATATCTGAGCTGTTGCGAGATTACAGTAAATGTTCTCGTAGGATCGCGGAGACAAAAATCATACAAAAAGTTTCAAAGAAATCCCAAAGCAAGGACTACAACGGGTGCTTTGCTTTTTCATCGGCAGCAGTAATTTGTAATTTGTCCAGAGTGCAGGTGGTAGCTCAACTCTTCGTGAAAAAGACCATGAGGTATTCAAGGTCCACTATAAGGGACACACAGATTAACGGCCATCCGCAAGGACGGCACGTTTTGTGATGCAATACCGAGCCTGCAATTAGCACTGATTGGATAGTTCATACTCAGGGTGAGAACCCAAACCCAGACTCGTGTGCTCAAAGGTAAGTGGGCAATCTCCGCATAGTCCCATCACATATTGTAATACCACAAGATGGAGCTTTGTGTGTTCGTAACTCTCCAACTCACAATACTGTATAACAATTGTTGGATCGGAATGTCAATTTGCATCAACATTCGTTTGTGGTTGAAATTTTTGGCACAAAAGGGTTAATGTGACCACAGTATCAGTCTGAAAGGCTCACTTATGAAAGAGATGTGGTCTCAAAATATCGACAGTTGCAGACAAGACGAACCAAGTATTTTCAAAAATGGCACGTGCAATCGTTAGAAAGGGGTCCAAGGAGCAACGCCACGTCGGAAGAGGGATCCAAGGAGCAGCGCGACGTCGGAAAAGGGGTCCAAGGAGCAACGCGACGTCGGAAAAGGGGTCCAAGGGGCAACGCGACGTCAGAAAGGGGTCCAAGGGGCAACGCGACGTCATAAAGGGGTCCAAGGAGCAACGCGACGTCAGAAAGGGGTCCAAGGAGCAACGCGACGTCAGAAAGGGGTCCAAGGAGCAACGCGACGTCAGAAAGGGGTCCAAGGGGCAACGCGACGTCAGAAAGGGGTCCAAGGGGCAACGCGACGTCAGAAAGGGGTCCAAGGGGCAACGCGACGTCAGAAAGGGGTCCAAGGGCAACGCGACGTCCGAAAGGGGTCCAAGGAGCAACGCGACGTCAGAAAGGGGTCCAAGGAGCAACGCGACGTCAGAAAGGGGTCCAAGGAGCAACGCGACGTCAGAAAGGGGTCCAAGGAGCAACGCGACGTCAGAAAGGGGTCCAAGGAGCAACGCGACGTCAGAAAGGGGTCCAAGGAGCAACGCGACGTCAGAAAGGGGTCCAAGGAGCAACGCGACGTCAGAAAGGGGTCCAAGGAGCAACGCAGGGTCAGAAAGGGGTCCAAGGAGCAACGCGACGTCAGAAAGGGGTCCAAGGAGCAACGCGACATCAGAAAGGGGTCCAAGGAGCAACGCAGGGTCAGAAAGGGGTCCAAGGAGCAACGCAGGGTCAGAAAGGGGTCCAAGGAGCAACGCAGGGTCAGAAAGGGGTCCAAGGAGCAACGCAGGGTCAGAAAGGGGTCCAAGGAGCAACCGAGCATCAGAAAGGGGTCTGGTGAGGTGCTTTGAAATTGCAGGTCCAACAAACCACATAATATAATGAGAAATCTGCAATCGCCAAGGGTAAGCCTCCCCTGCTGCTCCTCATTTCATAGAAGGGATAAAAGTTTGCAGTATATGCACAGATGGGCTCAATATCAGGTGCATGACCTTGGCGATAGCTCGTGGCTTGGCCCGCAAACCCACGACATTTGGTTCCGACGAGCAAATAACCTTGACCATTGAGAGATATTGTATAGATTAAGAAAATGTCTCCCGATCTACATTCTCAGCCAAGCAGTCTGAGATTCCTTATTGGCAAAAAGTTTTTTGTTTTCAGACTGCTATTTGACCTCAACATCGGAGGGGTATGATGCAAATTAAGCGCATGTGGGACTTGCCTTGGGGTATCTCGAGGGCAATTTAGTTCAGATTGGACAAAAAAAAAAAAATGAAAATGTCGAATTGGGTCATGATCTTCAAATTAGGCCAAGGTCAAAATGTCAACTACATACTTTCTATTCACATTATCGATGCAAAATTCCATTCTGAAAGTCATTCCGAGATACAGCTCAGAAATTTGGAGTGTTGGGAGTGCAGGAATCAAAGAAAGAATAATTTTCTAAATTGTGGTTTCGTACTCCTCAGGCTCCAAGAAATTGTGGTACCTTTAAAATTGGGGGTGCTCATTGTGGAAACAAACCCCATGACAGCAAAAAAGCCTTCCCCTATGCATCAATATGCACTGGAGGGCAAACACTGCAAAGTAAAAGCGAACAATTTTATTGCACCAGTAATAAAATGCATCGCAGAATAATACAGGAGAAAAGTATGAATTAACGACGACACAACAAACAGTACAAGGACCAGATAATGACTCGTATCAAAACCTTTCCTTGGTGCGCAGAACGACGAGGAGCAGTGGTGAAGCTGCATGGTCAAGCTCCACGATGAAACACCGTGCGGACGAGGGTTAACGGAACAAGGTACAACATGCACCCCGAATATTGCGAGCAACTTCAGATATCCAGCATAAGGTCAATCCCTGCGGAAAGTTGGTTATTAAATACGTAATCTCAACAGCATCGTGGCATTACGGCACAAGTGGTTTCAACCCTCCCCTCCTCCAATTTGACTGCGGACTTGAGCAACACATCCATGGCAAAGGAATCAAAAGCTTTATTAGCACAAAATGAAATGCAACAAGGCCACATGCGCTCGTGTACATTGCACGCAGATGGACAACTAGGCCGAGGCTTTGGCATGCACCATCGAAGGTGCCGTTTCAGCAGCTGCTTGCCGACAACTAGGCCGAAGCTTTGGCCTGCTCCTTGGCACACTGATAACAGAAGATTCCATCTCTGACGGGGTAACATCCACTGCCACCCTCTGTGTTCGACAACAGCAATCCACAGCCCTGGAATGGTAAGAGGCACCGTTATTAGGGCATTTGATGCAACGTCCACGGCCCGATGCTGGGATACCGGATTCAAATCCCGCAAGCTGTGTTATTTACCGTTTACAAACATCGACTTGTAATCTACGTTAAAGTCACACTGATGTCGTTCAATGCCTTTGCTCTGCGCACGATACGATGTACAAACAAGCTCCACAATGGGCCTCGATTGACTGCAAAATTAAAATGAATGAAACGTTGATATACAAATTATTTATTACCAAATACAAGAAAGATTTAAAAAATAAATAAATAAATAAACCTACTTGGCTGGGAGGATGGCCTAGAGGTACATACACTCACCTCTAAGCTGTCTAGCCTCGGTTAGACTCTCGACCCAGCTATAAACTGTCATCCCGATGTTTCACGGGCTGGGCAATTCATCAATGTGTGCTGTCTCTCGGAAGGACGTTAAACAGGTTCCCCGTCTGCCAGCATTCGTTGGTGGACTTTAAAGATCCCACGGTGTCCTTCGCGAAGAGTAGGCAAGGTATCGCCGGCACCATGAACAAATTCCAAATTTCCTACCCTAACCAGCAGAACGACCATACCCTCAGCCAATAATGCTACCCCGCAGCTTTGTGCTGCATACAAATTAATAATAAACACCCAGCTCCTTCTTGACATCGATCTCAGGCTCACGGTGAAGGGTACTTTCAAGACTACAAGGCTCATTTCCACATACGTCTCGACTGGCACAAACATGCGACTTCAAAATGGAATCATGCTTGCCATTAAAAAAAAAAAAATAATAAAAACACTGCACATGCAGCTATTCATTAAATATATAACTTTGGATGAGAAATGCTTCTTCGCAACACCACCCCCTCCAACCTCCACTGCCAATCTTACCTGGCAGCAGAAGCACTGAGGATGAAAGTTTCGATCCTGTATAACCAGTCTCAAAGCTTTATCTTCACCAGGCCCTGGTACAATGGCTTCTCCACAGGCACTGCACCGCGGAGAGAACTTCCTGTGGGTAAAATGAGACGGCAACCGGACCAGGTTGGTTCAGTAAACAGACGGCCAAAGCTTGTATCGAATAAAGAAAATTGGGGATTTTGCAGAGTCACCCCTAACAGCACCTCAAAACGATATGTCTACCCGCAACGACCCGCAAGCACGCACCGATGGTAGTCGGGAAGACATAGTGGTTTTTTATCGGGTCCGAATGCAAACGGTGTTGTGCTGAGTGGTTTCTGGCAGGCCGAGCACACAAAGCAGTCCGGATGAAAGGTCAGGTCACCAGCCTGGAGCAGGCGCTCTCGTACCATCTCTCCACAGGCAGCGCAGCGGGCAAGAGTTTTCTGCCACAAAAAAAAAAAAATCAAAAGTTTTGGTTACGCAAGGTCCTGCAGTGCGAGAACCACAAACGGGAACCTATCTCGATTAAAACGGTGACAAAAAGGAAATGCAACTCACCAAGTGACAGTTTTCACAAAGGAATATTCCATCCTTTTCATAGAACTGAGTTTCAACAAGTGAAGCAGTGCATGTGGAACATACGAAGCAGGTTGAGTGGTAGGGAGTGTCATTGAAGGTACAGTATCGGCCAGTAATATCCCCCTGACAAACTCCACACAACACTGCAGAAAAATTTTAGGCATCAGTTACCACCTGGTAACTGTCACAAGTGCATGCAATATCAGAAGGTTGAATCAAAATGGGTAACGTACCCTTTTTACCAGGCTGCCCAGTCACCGGTGGCACCGTCGGTGGCAAGGTTGTTAGTAAATCTATAGAGGGCGTCGGAATTGAGGCTTGGGGAACATGGGGCGTCGGAGCCGGGGCTCGGGGAACATGGGGCGACGGAGCCGGGGCTCGGGGAACATGGGGCGACGGAGCCGGGGCTCGGGGAACATGGGGCGACGGAGCCGGGGCTCGGGGAACATGGGGCGACGGAGCCGGGGCTCGGGGAACATGGGGCGACGGAGCCTGGGGAACATAGGGCGACGGAGCTGGGGCTCGGGGAACATAGGGTGACGGAGCTGGGGCCTGGCTAACATTGGGCGACGGAGCCGGGGCTCGGGGAACATAGGGCGACGGAGCCGGGGCCTGGGGAACATAGGGCGACGGAGCCGGGGCTTGGGGACGATAAGGCGATGGAGCTGGGGCTTGGGGACGATATTGGTCTGCAGGTGGCGCAACTTTCTGCACAGCACTTTCATTTATGCCCCATTTGCCTCCGGTAGAGCTCCCAATCTGCATCTGATTGTATGTTGGTGGTTGTGATGGTTGTTGCCCAACCATGGCTGGAGATGTAGAACGAAAAGGACGGGGCGAGCGAGGTTTATACCCCCCACTTTGTACAGGAACTGATGCTACAGAGCAAGTTGTGTTGTTTGCAGGCTGGGAAGCTTTGGTAGGGGCTAAGCCACCAACTGGTCGAAGTACAGCTTGGCTTGGGGTCATTGAAGCTGAACGTGGTTGAAACCGCGTACTGTTAATGGTTTGAGTCGATGGTCGTGGGACAGAAGGCATTGCTGAATTGGGTCTCATCGGAGGAGCAGCCGGTGAAGGGGTAGGTGCAGATGTCAGTGTGACTGTTGACTGTCCAACGTGGGTAATGGGAGTAACTTCAGACATTTCAGCCTCCTGAATGGGTAGAAACAAAGCAACTGAAGTAAGATTGCACAAGTTCAATGATCAAAAGCACCGATTCTCCAAATCCACCCCCATAATTACCTGCACTTTGCGTAGCTGAAACGGCGAACTCTTTTTCATCTCGGCAATCATACTACTCATTGCATCACCACCCTCATCTCGACCTCGAGCTGGAGCTTTTGCTCCACCACCGACCCCTGATCCCTTTGCCTGCAACACCAGGATATTAGCAACGCAGTAACCAAATGTTAGCCGATATAGAGATATTTAAATGACTGGGCTGCACCTGTTTCTGAATCACGAGTGGTCGATTAATAGTTAGGGCTGGAGGGGGTAATGGAGGTGGTGGTGGTGGTGGTGGTGGAGGTGGAGGTGGAGGCGGTGGAGATACAGCTGCTATGGATTGGAGTGCAGGAGGAGGAGGGGGTGGCAAAGGCAAGTCCTGGTCATCAAGTGGGGGTGGCAGTGGAAATGGAACAGGGTCTGGAGGTGGAGGAAAAAGAGTGGCATCATCTGAAGATGAAGATGCAGGTGGAGGTGGGGGCAATGGTAGATCATCTGTTGAGAAAGGGGTGGGGGGGCAGCATTGAAATCACATGGTCATTTTAAAATGTCTTCTTTAAATCAAGATAAAATTTCAAAAGTAGATCGGCAGTTTTTTTTCCACTTTATACATCATGAAAAACAATGCACTATTAAGCAACAAACAATTTCTGTGATCGATTTGAAGTAATGACAGATATTTCAGCCAATCATGATAAAGATATGGCTACATTCCGAGATTCACCGAATCAGCATTTGCTTTTTTAATATTGCAATTACCACCTCAATCACCCCCGACAAGCCCACCCAACCCTGCCACCGAGTATGAAGTCATCCCAAGAGTTGCCATCCCCACTGGAACTTTAAAAAGTCTTTGTGATAACAAAATTTTGTGCACAGTCTCCACTTGATGATTTGTCTTGCAAATAAAGTTTGTTACACTTTTCTTGTTTCAGAAATCGAAATGATGGCATCTTGTATTGAGGTCCTGGTGAAAATCTTCGGCAACGGCGACATCCAAACAATCGTCAAAATCATGGTGATGCAGAACAAACAAAATCCACCAACACTGTTCTTCTTTACAGTTGTCCGCACTCGAGAACTGTTCAGGAATCATCCATTCTGGGAAGAAAAGTATGTGCATGATGGACTGCATGCTTTCCACCAGACGATGCGAGGACAATGTCAATGTCGTTCAGTCTTACTTCAACATCAGTGTATCACAATTCAATAACTTGTGACAGTCTGAGATACTAAAGTCAACTGTGCATCGCGTCGTCGCCAAGGATCTGGGGAAAAGAAATGGCGATGGCACAGTTGCTGGGACACGTCCTCACTGAGGAGCAGAGACCAAACCGCTTGGCTGTCAGCATCTTCAGCATTTCCATTGGGAAGGTGACATTCCTTGGAACGCATCATTGCTGGTGACCAACCTTGGTGCCTCAACTAAGTCACAACTGAAGCCTCACTCAGAGTCGAAAGGGCCAAACCTCCAAGGGAGCATCAAGGTGCTTCACTTTATGCCAAACTGGGGAATTCCACAGGGTGTAGCAGTGAATGGAGATCGCGACCGTATGGCTTTCATGGTCCGAGACCTGCAATGAACAAAACAACAAAAAAAAGTTAAATAATAAAAACTGGAACTCTTGAACGATGCCATCGACTCCGTGACTGCTGCACCAAATACGGAATGGCAGGACCATGGCCTATTAAAGCGCTGGAAGGAGAATTTCTCACCCTACATATTCACTGGATTTTGCATCCATCCATCAACATCTCCTGTATCAAGGACACTGAAGATGGATGGAAGGTTTCTGTACTCAGTCACGAGTGGGAGGGAGAGGGGTGGAGGGGAGGTCAATTGACTGTGGGATGACTCATCTCAGGACAGAAAGCAAATCATTAGATCACAGTCAGTTCTTGGAACCGTTTTTACATTTGCGTTTGACTTTACGGGTATTCGCCAATTAAAGTCCTTCAGATCAAAACTGAAGTCAGGGTTCAAACAAGATATGACAAGCAAGGTTGGACAGGAACCAATGAAATGATGCATGGAATAAATAAATAAATAAATAAATAAATAATTACTCCATGAGCAAGGAATGGATTCTCCAAAGAGAAAATAGGAGACGCGTGGTTTCACACGGGACAACCGTCCAACCACCTCGGCCTGGGAATTGAACGAGGATAAAATGTTCGCAAGGAGCCCGAACACTCCCTCATGACAGACGAAAACCTTGAGTTTTTCATTCAACTTAACACAAACAATGTACACTGTACAATGCTACCCCAGGGCTATTGGATGTAGAATCATGGCATCCTCCTGAGGGAGGGCATGTGTGGATGATCTATCACCGACATTGCCGGCGCACCGTAAAAGGAAGACAAAGTGACCAACGCACCACCGAGCAGCTCTCTTGGAAGGAATCGAGCCATCAAGACAAGCTTTCTCTGCAAGTCCACGGAGGTCTACGATGCCTCACCCTTCCACGAGTCCAGCCTTAGTATCCAAAAAAGGTAGACCAATGTGGAGGTAACTGCACCCTCGATGACCATCACTTTCAATGGGAGCAATGTCATTAAAAATAAATAAATAGGTTTTCAGATCAATGGCCTCACCTTGTACAACCTGCAGAGCCACTGGGACCCCTCCATCAGACCCCTTAGGTCGAGGTGCAGCAACCGAGCTGAACTTCTTCACCGGCTTGTAGAAAAGTGGGACATCACGCTGTGGTGCAGCCATGGTGTGTACAAGTCCTACACAGCCTAACCTGCAGAGCACAGAATGTACAGATCAACAAGATACAGCCTAATGTGTACCCGACACCTCCTCCTGGCAATGATCGATTTCCAACAATCTGATCAAAAACAACCGTAATTACCATTCCCTTAAAATGGAGTCCTGAAGTCAGCTGGCAACCTAACCTAACATGCGACCAAAGGTTCAGCAGACCAATTGAAAATGTTCAGCAAAGGCAGATCCTTTTGAAGCATCCAGCTATAAATTGGTGCAATTATGACGTAATGCTCGACAGGACAGTATGTTGCCCAACAACTCACACTGCACATCCTGGCAGGTCTGGGAAGGGTCTCGTAAGGGCAGACAGGGTGAGTAAGTTTTTTTTTCAGACATCACCCATCGCCCCCACCTATGTCTGTTTAACATTCCAAGCTGGCCCTCTCTCCCCCCCCCCCCAAGCACCCCCAACACACTCCTGATGACATCATGCCGCAGCCACTTTCCTTGCCCTTGTAAGGGCAAATGCTCGAGGATTTCCCAGAACCCATGGAAAAGGGAGCTGGGGTGTGTCACGTGGGGGGCAAACAGACTGGTGGACACGCCGCAAGCGCTTGGACAACGCAGAGACATCCAGCAAAGAAAGCACACGAGCTGCAGGTAATAAATGAAACATTCAATGGTGAAAACACCACCACCACCACCACCACTGCAGTCCACACAACGAGTACTCGAGCCCAATAACTTTCACAACCAATAAAACGTTCCCACAACGGCGGCACCACGATCACCAACCCTCCCGCCCTGCTCCTCCGACACGGTCTCCCTTTGAGCACGTCCACTCTGCCCAACGTTGTGCGGCCATTACAATCTAATCGTTCCCAAAGTTTTCAGCCTCAACTTTCCGGTAACTTACCAGCAAAACCGTTGGAGGCGGCGGAACGCTCCCTTGCTCTCCCTCCCCCAGTTCCTTATATCCGTTCGGGGAGGCGCAGGACAGGCGTTCCCCGCGCCCATTGGTTGATTGCCGTGATGACATCATCAGCATTGTAGTTATCTCCAAATTTGGAGCTAAGGTATGCGGCGGCGCTAAGACATGAGGGTCAAGGAGTGTGGGGGGGGGGGCTGGATGAGTCGGGGAACAGAGTCAGACAGACAGATCACCGGGTGCAGATAACAGAACATGTCGTCGTCACATTTGTCGCGTTGTCCAAAGACCGATGAAAAGTAAAATTCGCGGTTTTAATGAGTCGGGTTCGCCGACAGGCCGGTGACGTCACAGTGATCCGTGAAAACTTTCCGATTTACAAGTGAAAGTCGAGGAAGCTTTTTGTCCGAGGACGCATGACGTCCCCCTCCGATGCTGGACATCCGCAATGACGACGACTCTGTCCGTCATCACCAATCATGACGAGTCACGTGGTCGAATCGAAATAATTCCACCAATTATTGAGTACGTAATAAACAGACGGATCTCGGACCAAACCTGTCACCCTGATGTGCCAGCACGGGGGCGCTGCATCGCGGAGGACGCTGTCCTTGTACGGCAGAACCGTCGGGTATAACTACGAACTTCGGTGCTGGAACTCGGGCTCACGGCAAGGATTGCACCACGTGGCTTTGCCGTTGCCGTCCCCAGCAGTAACTTGCGATTTGTTCAAAGTGCCGGCGATAGCTCGCCGACTCTTCGCGAAACACCGTGGATTCTTTAACATCCACCAACTCGTATCGGCAGACGGCACGTCCAGTTTAGTGTCCATCCGATGTGACGGTACACGCACATCGAGAAACCACCCTGCCTGTGAAACACCAGGATGAGGGTTTATAGCCGGGTCGGGATTCGAACCCAGGTTAGACAGCTTCGAGGGGAGCAGACGTAGCTCTTAATCCAGGCCATCCTGCTCCTTGCACGAGGTAAATCACCTGCTGCTCGTTGTGGATACAGCACAGGTGTGATATGGGTGGGCCAAGTGTGATTTTACACCTGTACCCTTCCATCAGTAGTGCAGTGAGATGGTGAGTTCGATGGGAAGGTGGAAGATACAGGCAGCTTGGAGGTGATGGATGAAGGTTTTCGGTATGTTTTGTGTTCGAAAGACCTCGGTGAGACTGAAGGGAAAGGTGTACTGAACGGTCGTGAGGCTGGTACTGTTGTGCGGGGCTCGGGGGCAGAAACCATGGAGCAAAGACTACAGATGTGAGTACGTGACTGAGATGGTTGTGTGGTGTGACGGGAGAAGATCACGTGAGGATCCTCATCCTCCTCCTCCTCTATCTTCTTACCCTATACCAGTACACTGGTACTCATTTCGCCGACTTCGGAAGGATGACGGGCTGAGTCAACCCCACCTGTTGTTAATTCAGCAGCCAACAGGGCTCAAACTCAGGACCTTAATGTCCCAAGGCAGCCACCCTAACCACCAAGCCAACACCAGACTTGGCACGTGTTATGAGAAGGACACACTAGAGCTACGTGGGCAGACGAATGATGAGAATGATACCACCAGGGAAGGGATGTCATGGCAGACAGAAGAGGAGATGGAGTGATTGCGTGGAAGTGGAAATGATGGAGAAAGGTGTGGATATAAAGAATTGTGGACGACCGACTCCGATGGTAGAGCAGGATCCGTGTCAGCTACTCCACTTGAAGTGGACTAATAATGCTTCAGAAGAAAAAGTACAGTATTGTTAACTTGTACACATGTCCCAAAAGTATTGTCGTCATTTGTCTGGAGGCCCGCTGCGCTTGAACAATTGAATTTCCATTTTGCAAAGAACATTTCAACAATTGCAGCTCGTCCTTGGCTTGATCTGTCCATGGAAATGAATCGCATTGTTCGGCGTTTACAAAACGTTCAAAATCACGACACTACTTTTGGGACACCCTGTAGAAAAGTTGAGCTCGACTCTCGAGCATCTCCATGATGTAAGTCGTAAGAGATGATCATAATCTACAGGAAACTCAGGAATGTGTGGCTCGTGAGATGGGATGGTGATGATGTAAGAGATGTGGCAAAGCCGGAAAGACATTAAAGGATGCAGAGACAGATGGTAAATGTGCAGTGTGGAAAGCTATGGTTCCAGGACGGGGAGGGGGGTAGTGTTCATGAAAGAACAAGGGAAAGTCAAGTTAGAAGAAGGGAGAACAAAGCAAACATGAGGGAGAGAGGTTCATGGAAACAGAACATGGGATACCATTGGGAACAAACAAAATTGGAAGTAAGAATTGCAGAAGAGTGTGACGAACAGAGGTAGAAATTGGCGACAAGACAACAAAACAACAACAAAAAGGTGACCAGACAAACGGACTTGAGACAATAATAAAATCACAAAGGTGGACGAACAATGGGAGAGAATGAAATAATGGTGGGGGTTTGCAATTATTAATTCCATCGCATGAGGACGGCTTGTGCTGGACACTGAGATGGCCAAATGAGAGGGCGTGGACGCTGTTGTGAGGACGAGGAAAAACAATGGATTAATGCTGTGGTTGATATTTTTTTATAATTTTTCTTTCCACATTGATCTCACACTCATGGAGAACCTTGAACATCGATCACACACAGGACAAAGTCGTTGGTAGACATCAATGTACTTTTATTTGAATTACAAAGGTATCAGGAGACAATGGATAAACACATACATGCATGATGTTGGCGTAATGCTGAGAGTGGTGGGCTTGGAATCATCGGGTCCTGAGTTCAAATCCTGTTGGCTGTTGAATTAATACCAGGTGGGGTTGACTCAGCCTGTCATCCTTTTGAGGTCAGCAAAATGAGTACCTGCTTGCTGGGATGATAGTGCCGTTTGAGTATCCTGTGTCGGAGTGGCAACCTGCCCAGGATTGTGCCCGATAGCCCAGGAGACTGCTGTGGCAGCACTGATGCTCTGTGCAGAGTATGGTCCCAACGGATGGATAAACACATTTGGCTTTTGGGATTTGAACCTGAGTTCCCTGTGACGTGATCCAGGTGTTCAAATGGATGTTTTACAAGGCTATTTTGAGTATTTTGTTTCTTTGAAGGTAAAAGGTTGCTTTAAGATGTGATATAAAATAGTGAAGGGATGATAAAAAGAGAAAATGGAGTTGATAGTCCAAGAGAAAACAAATTGTTATGAATGCCACAACCTTGTGCTTAACAAGTGAAGTTCTGATTGTAAAGTAAAATAGGTAAATTAAGCAAATGATTAATGAGAATGTAACGCTTAAGCCAAGTTATGAATGAAACTTAACAGCATCCCTCCAATAATGTACTTTCTGTTCACCAAAGTATTGCAGGTGACAGTCGAAAATTGTCCAGCAATGATATGGGTGTAATACTTGGGAGTGTTCAGAATGTTTTTGGAACTGGATATTCACAATCTATATATAACGGAGCAAGTGTATGTATGTACTCACGGGGTATGCTTACATATTGTAAGCAATAACGAACCGTACCCCATTGTCTCAGGTCGCTCGCTGCATTTGTTTTCTCATTTATTTATTTTCATTAATTTTTTTCATTCATTTCTATTTTCATTTACGGACGCTTTCCGACGGTTCTGTCTGTGATTTCTCCCAGTGTATTGGCTTCGATGTCCATCACACCTGATGAAGGAAATAACTAAGTAAGGTTGTTATGTATCTTCAAAAGTGGTGTTTTAATTAACCCAAACATTCAATTTTCACTCTTGCACTTCCTTGGAGTTCTCTTCATGTGCATGCAAAGTTTCAGGCTGCAAGGTTTTATAGTTTTGGAGTTATGAAGGACACACACACACACACACACACACACACACACACACACACACACACACACACACACACACACACACACACACACACACACACACACACACACACACACACACACACACACACACGTTGCCTTTTATTAGTATAGATGTGTCTGCATGTATGTATGTATGTATGTCTGTTTCATCTACTCCTCTGAGAAGATTTGACATATGAGGATGAAACCTTCAGGGATTAATGAAAACACCCCGAAGTTGTGCATGTGAAAGTTTCGTTTGATTCCATCAAGTTTTGAAAAGATTTTCTTCCTTGGGGAGGGGGGTGGGTGCGAATGAAACTATCCAAGCTATATAACCATAATCACAATGCATTATATATGCACTTAAGCAGTTCACATGTTTTCACTTCATATACGTATAACCTGCATTAGTTTTATTTTCTGAAGCAATCCAGGCAACGGGCTGTTGCCTATACACCACCCGGATAAAAAGGATGAGTCAGAAGAACATATTGTATTCTTACGGTTGTGGAAATTCACAGAACACCATTCAGGCTTCCCAGAGATCAGTTATGTCGATAAGTGTGTGTTCAGATTAGATTTCCCCACCGATGTTTCACGAGCAATTATTCGTGTAACCGCTCTGTGATATTTGAGTCCGCCATTATTCTTTTGCCATCTTTATTTTGGAACAACCACTACTTCAACACCCACAACCACCTTTCAACAACCACGCCATCACCACCACCAACCACAACCACCATCTCAACAACCACCATCCCCACCACAGCACTAACCACACTGCAACAACAACATCTCAACAACTCCCGCCCCGATATCCATCAGAACGGGTAAACAGGATTGACGGTTGGAAAACAACTGACCCAGCCGAGCTCTGTTGGAATTTTCCCTCAGAAGGGCGAAAGAAACATAATGTCCGTGATCGGGCCAAAAGAGCGGGCCAAGAGCAGAGTCGAACCCCCCTGGAATGTCCCCCCCCCCCCGCGAAGAGAGGGGTGAAGCACCGGGGCGATAAAAGGCCGGGCTGAAAACGCCAAGTTGTCGGTCGGTCGGTCTGGGTTCGCCGTGGAGTTGAGTGGAAGTCTGGGAGCAGAGTTGAGCTGCAATCGTCTGCAGTCGGGGAGTTGCAGTCTGGGAGTGCAGCGGAGTCTGTCAGCGAGGTGAAAGAGTCCCTCTGCTTGGTCTCGCTCCTTGGTCGACGGAGGAGCCGGTGGAGCCGGAGAGGAGTCACCAGCCGGATCGCCGTTGAAGGCACGGGTGGAGTCCAGCGGAATGCGGGCAGGGCCTCCAAGGGTCGCTGAACCAAGGCCTGGCGAGTCACCACGAGGGTGAAAGGTAGCCTGCGCGGTCTTTCGGAGCCCTTGCGGTCTCCACGGCTCCGTGAACTATTAAAGGCCCACGAGGTCCAGTTCTTGCCCTTTTCTTTCCTGGGGTTTTTCTTTGTATGAACGTTGTGGTGCCATGTCCTTAATTAGAATTGTAATAAGTGTACATAATAAATAGACAACGGATGTAAGGTCTTTTTGCTCGTGTTTTGTCCCTTACCCCCATTGCATATGTGCCTGTGTATAAATAAATGCCCTTGTTTGAATGTCCACCTGTTCGTTGCGTCCTTTCCCTTAATTGAGCTGCCGTATTGCATTCGGGATATTAGCTGGCTTTTAAATAGCCGATAAAGTAATCGGATCTGGCGGGGCTTGGCTATATACGCCGCTCTTCAAATCGCGAACGGAGCGAGCTGCTTGAGCGGCTCGTCTCCAAGCAGGTCCCGTTGAGGTGTAAATCACCGGCATTCTGTCTGCGCGCATAATTAGGTAAATCGAAAATTCGTCGATCGGACCCTGTCGCGTGCGGACAGAATAGTTGGCTGATTTACGGTGTGATTAAGAACACACCCGTAGCTGGATTTCGGCGTTGATCCGAAAGCTGCGACTCGGTTTGCCACTTCCGGTGGGTGCGTGCGGCCGTGAATTAGCTAAAAGCGGACGCCCGCACGCCGGAGTGGCGGAAAACTACAACAGTTTGCTTGGTACAAGATCGCCCATCGGGTGGGTCCCCCACCTGACTGCTCCCATAAGAAGTGGGTGCTTTGAGTAGTAATAATAACAACGAGAAAGCATTCTAAAATGCAAAGCCTGTCCACATCTACTTTGCACTCAAACTAAACTTCATTAAAACAGCTAAAAAAAAATGTAAATTTTATTGCTCGGTGTTCTCCATAGTTTCATCCATAGTTCTCCCTTATTAAAAAATCAGGGTTTGTTGAAAATGATACATTTATACTAGTGGGGTGTGCTTAGACTTTGTAAGTAATAACGAACCGTGCTTCCCCATTGTCTCAGGTCTCTCACCTGCATTTTTTCCATTTATTTATTTTCATTTATTTATATTTTCATCCACAGATGCTTTCTGATGGTTCTTTGATTTTTTTTTCTGGTGTACCAGCTTCGCTGTCCAACAGCACACAAAATTACAGCTTTCAAAGTTACCTGGAAGGTGCTGATCTTTAATATCAGTCAGTGAGTCAGTGAGTGATTAGAATGAGCTTTATGTAATACATTATATACTATTAGAATGTGAGTACATGTATCAAGGACGCAATATTAGAATGTGAATATGTGTATAAAGGATGTACTCTTAGAATGTGAGTGTCAATAAAGTATGGACAATTAGAAATTGAATATGTCTTTCAAGTATGTACAATTAGAATGCAAGTACATGTATGAAGTATGTACAATTAGTCCATGGGCCCAGGCATATATCGGTACCATCTGAGGAAACCAAACTTTAGGGCTACTAAGTTATTGGTTGGGACTATATGATTATTTCAATATGTGAGACCCGTTCCAGAAGAGCAGCTTAGTGTATGTATTTTGCATTTTTACCATTTTACCATTCTGAGATATTGACGTTTTGGGGGAAAATAAAAAAAAAATATATATATATATATATGTATACCATCAGAGATGGGGAACCCCCCACCATTGAATGAAAAAGGTCATACATATTCCAGATAATGAGGGAGGTGAATTGGAAACAAGACACCATTTGGTCATCTCGAAAAAGTTCCCCAGGGGTGAGGAACGTAGTAACCAAAAATAATTGAAATCAGATAGGCGGTTTTACATTCATTACAAAAAACTTTTTTTTTCAAGATGGCTGCTCCAGTCGGCCATCTTGGATCCGGCCACACCCAAAATCAATGGGGTTCTTCCTTTTCAGGTGGTGCATGTGTGACTCAATTTCAAATCGATATGGCGAAAAAACATTTTTTTGAAGATGGCCGCCCCAGTCAGCCATCTTGGATCCGGCCACGTCCAAAATCAATAGGGTTCTTCCTTTTCAGGTGATACATGTGTGACCCAAATTTCAAATCGATATGGCAAACAGTTTATGAGTTATCGCACTCACAGCTATAAATGTTGATGCCCGGACGGACAGCCGGACGACCTGGGTGACAATATCCCCTTTCCGCCACGCGGCGGGGGATAAAAACCAAGGACCACTGGGAGGAAGTGACAGAGCTGAAGTCCACGCAGGAGGAAGCAGACACCCGAATGCTTCTGCATGCTCTACATGCAGCAGAGGCTGGGTACAAGGCTGTGGTGATCACTGCCGAAGATACAGATGTCCTCGTGCTGTGTCTTGCCTTCAATAAGGACATCCCATGCCCCGTGTATCAGAAGTGTCGTACGCAAACCCGCACACGGTTCCTAGACATTGACAAGCTTGCGAGATCGATGGGAGACAGTGTCTGTGATGCCCTGGTTGGACTGCAAGTGTTCTCCGGTTGTGATACAGTCAGTGCCTTTGCAGGCCGGGGAAAGATGGGCGCCTTGAAGCAAATGAAGTCTGATAAGACCTACCAAGAGGCCTTCAGTCAGCTCGGTCATTCATGGGAAGTATCCACCAAGTTCTTTCAGAAGCTGCAAGAGGTCACCCGCCACATGTACGTGCCGTCTACCAACACCACGAAAGTCAATGAACTCCGACATCAATTCTTCTGTGCCAGACGGGGAGAGATGGAGTCCAGTCAGCTTCCACCATGTGAAGATTGCCTCTTCACGCACGTCCTCCGTGCAAACTACCGGGCTGCTATTTGGAGGCGCTGTCTGCAATGCCAACCCTATGTTCCAAGTCCCAAGGGTTGTGGATGGACCACTGATGATGACGGAAAGCTGGCCATCGAGTGGATGCAGGGTTCTCCAGCACCGGATGCAGTGTTGCAACTGCTTTCCTGCAAGTGCGGACGGTCGTGCAAATTCCCAGACTGCACGTGCCTTGCCAATAGCCTGAAGTGCACTCACATGTGCAAGTTGCGAACCTGCAGCAACCAGCCCGCTGATGTCGAGGAAGAGGTTGTAAACCTCGAGGACTCTGATGCTGATAACAGTGATGAAGACGAGACTACTGATCCATGGTGTGAATGTTTTGGCACAATCACAAGGACATTCATGGCTACAAATATGCATGAGTAAAACATAGTACATAAACATGCCGCAGTAGCATGGTGACATTTGGGTTATCCGTAAATTTCACATTTTGGATGCTTGTTGGAACTAGGGTAGGGGAAGGGCAATTCCTTTAACTGTGGTAAAAACTTGTAAAATGTTCATAAATGTTTTCCTCATACAACATGTGCATGTTGTAGGCTACTGCGGTTCAGTAGCACTACCCAGGGAACTTGTATGACAATATTATAAATTAAAATGTACTGAAAATCACTAATCAGCACCATTTTGATAGGCCCTATTGTTCACCCCTTTCTGCCATAAAACAAATTCTGCCTTCAGGAATGACAGAAAGGATTATTCGGATGGTATAAATAAAGCATTTCAGACATGTATTTGTGGTTTGCAGTTCATTCTAGCTCCATGTGGAAACAGCAATTGCATCATTAGTGAATGTTTCGGAGTTTGCCTTTTCGCTTTCATTATGCGGAGGGTGGGTACATTCCAGAGATGATAACTCCTAATAAGCTGCCAGTCTGCAATGGTTATCACATCAAAATATGATCAATATATATACACCAATTCAAAAATCATAACTAGGATTGGTTTCCTTAGATGGTACCGACAAGTGGAATTTCTGGCCTGGGCCCATGGACTAAATTAGAATGTGAGTATGTGTATAAAGTTTGTATAATGAGAATATGAGTACATATAAAGTATTGTTACGAATCTGGAAGCCTTTTGCACACAGACTGTCAGCGGTCCCCGTAGCTCAGTTATCTCTATAAGTATGTGTTTCCAGTTAGGGTCCCGCCCCTATGTTTAATGGGTGATTAAGTGTATGTGCGCTGCGAGTTATTTTGTAGTTAGTTTTTTTTTAATATCCAAAAACAACAACACCACCTGCTTCGTTCCGCTACCCAACCAAACCTTCGCGCACCGACTCCATTGTCCACATGTTTTTGGCTGAAGGTGTGGGCGGATCCTCCATCGCCTCAGATCAAGGCTCTGCTCCGAAGAAGGGCATGGAGCGTTTCCTCCAGCCAATGGGAAGCCAGAATACCATTACTCACTTCGGCAGTACATATGCAAAAATAGAAACAACTACAGAGCCTCCTCGGGGGGCGGGCCACAGAGACGCCCCGACACACCCCCCGACATGCCCCCGTCCAATGAGGAGGAAAGTTACCTCAGGACAGACCCCTCCCACCTCATGTGAGGAATGAATAATAGGAGTGGCAACCCGTCCAGGAATGGTGCCCAATAGCCAAGGAAGAAGCCTCGTTGCCTTGTTTGCCATCGTTTTGCCTGCTGGGATCGTCTCGCTTTACCTGCTGGCGTTCTCGTCTTGCCCGCAAGTGCTCATCTCATCTCATCCGTTCTCGTACTGGCTGGCATCTATTGTGTCATTCCCGGTCCCTGGTGCTGCGATGAAGGTGTGGGTGTAAGTCGTCCCCCTCCCCCCCCGAACCAGCTTGTCTTGACCAGACCGCATGAGGCGGAAAGGTGCCTGACCGAACTCTTACCCTCAGCTCGCCTTTCCCTCCCGAGCTGAAGGGTCAAATAAAGGCCAACCGGCCCCATTTCTTTTGGGTGTGTGTGTGTGTGTGTGTGTGTGGCACCAGTCTGTCAAGTAGAAATTGTATCAGTATTGATTGCTCATTGTACATTGCATTATATTCGTGATTAAGTCTGCTCTGTGTCTTCCTCCCTATTATAAATAAATATCTGTTAAATGTTCCAGTTCGTTGTCTGTCGTTTCTACCATTGACCCAGAACGGTGCGGGCTTGAGAAGTAGTAAGGCCGTTTGTGCCGTAAGTTGTCATTGGGACCGGCACGGCTATGGTAACTCCCACTCGGTTACGCCGGACCCGAGTCGGGACATGCGACTCGGTTCGGACAGAGTCGGCCGAGGGTGTGGCTTCCCAGGTAGCTAGACGGCGTGAGTACTTAGGTAAATTGGAATGGACAAGTGGACCCTACCTCATGTCGTCAAAATATTGGCGACCACGGTCCTTTAAGTGACCCGTCAACTCTGGAGTTATCCGGGGTGACGACCTTTTAATTCCAGTGTTCGGTGGGAGACGGCCGGACTGCTCCGTCTGGCGGTCGTCCTTGCCACGGAACCGGGCACCATAACAAATTGGTGTCAGGAGTGCAGATATGGACCCCTCCGCCTCCACAACGAAATTGACAGGACACCAATTACAAAATTGGTGTCAGGAGCGGGTTCGGACCCCTCCGCCTCCATAGAGAAATTCACGGGACACGTATCGGGTGCGTCGAGCAACCCCACCTCCCGTTCCCTCAAAATTAGAGTGCTTAAATTGTTCTCAGACACACCATGGCGGGCCAAGACGGGCTCGTGCAGGTGAGTTCAGACCTAAGTTTAAGGGAATCCATGATCCAGGACAACACCCCCATGCAGGAAGACATTTCCCCACAGCCAAACCCAGAGGTTGTAATGGGCGCGGGAGGGGTGGCGTATAACCCCCCCCCTCCATCAAAGTTCCCCCCCCCCGATTCCTGCCAGTTCCGCACACCATCATGGCGGATTGGCTCCGTCATTTGACATGAGACAAATGTTGAAGGTGTTGATGCAAAAGATGGACACGAATACACAGGATCTGCAAAACAAAATGGATGCGAACACGCGCAATTTACAAGACATGAAGAACGAAATAATATATACCATCAGAGATGGGGAATCCCCTTCCATTGAATGAAAAAGGTCATACATATTCCAGATAATGAGGGAGGTGAATTGGAAACAAGACACCATTTGGTCATCATCTCGAAAAAGTTCCCCAGGGGTGAGGAACGTACGAACCAAAAATAATTGAAATCAGATAAGCGGTTTTCCATTTATTACAAAAAACATTTTTTTTCAAGATGGCCGCCCCAGTCGGCCATCTTGGATCCGGCCACGCCCAAAATCAATAGGGTTCTTCTTTTTAAGGTGGTACATGTGTGACCCAAATTTCAAATCTATATGGCGAACAGTTTATGAGTTATCGCACTCACAGCTATAAATGTTGACGCCCGGACGGACGGACGGACGGATGGACAGCCGGACGAGCTGGGTGACAACAATATCCCCCTTCCGCCACGTGGCGGGGGATAAAAAACGAATACGCAGGATCTGCAACACAAAATGGATGCGAGTGCACAAAACTTTAAAAAAGGAAATAAAAGGAGAGATTCAGAGCATGGGGTTGAACCTGCAGGCAGGCATAAGAGGAATACTGGCGGCACCTCGTGGCAGAACGACCAAGCCAACAGGGAATGCAAAATGTGTCCGGCCCGCGATGGAGACGGGTGAGGTCGGGATGACGAGAGACACCACCATAATTAAGGGGGAAACTGGTGAATTCGGACAGGGGGTGATGGAGAAATTATCAGAGACGGAAAACCAGGAGTCAGAAATAATAAAAGAGACAAAGGAGGGAACAACAGAGATAGAACCCCAGGAATTAAAAGAAATAGAAGAGACACAGGAGATAGAACGGGTAAAATATGAAATACAGGAAATTAAAGAGCATGCACACATAGGATTAATAGGGGACAATGGGGTTGAACTCGTGGAATGTCTCGTGACTCGGTTCGAGCATCAGGTTAATCTCCCTCAGGAACAGAGGGAGATGGTAAGCCCCCTCGAAGCAGATCGCGACCAGATGGGTCCGGTAGAGCCGTACGAGGTTGAGTGGGTGAATGATGCGAACGGGTCCATGCAGAGTTTGGGGGGGCGGTAGAGACCCCAGGACCCCTTTAGTTAACACGAATCCCCGATGTGATTGTCCCGGAGTGCGTGTCAAGGTGTGCGAATGGTGTGTGTCATGGCATGCGTGAGTGCGTGCATGGAAATGGACGGACGGATTCGGATGGGAGATGGGAATGACGAGCCTGGTAGGCCGCAAGGAGTTATTTTGGAAACCGCGTCGGCTCCGCTGAATGCTGCGTACGAGGTCCGTTCCATGTTTTGGGAATGGCCCAGGCGCGCACGACTCCGTGATCGGGAGGCGGCGCGGAAACGTCTCATGTGTGGGACGAAACCGGCATGTGCACGGTTAAAAGGAAGGTTGTTTGAATTTGGGAAGCACGGGTCCCCATGCGAGCGCATGTGCGGGGCATCACGTGCTGCGTGTTCTGTTCGTGGAATGCGCGGAGCAAGTCCCCGGGACCACACGCTCGGGCGGGCCTGCACGGCAAGCTGAGTGAGCGAGTGACGTCACCGGGGATCTTCCAGCGTGGGCTGCGGGTGAGTGGCGCACGTTGGCTCGCATGGCGGACCCCTCAAAAGCGAGCGCTGATTGTGATGCGCAGGGCGATGACAAGGCCTCAATTATTGGCCAACGGAAGGGGACATGCGTGTCGAAAACCGCCACCCTGGCAGAGACGCAAGGTTCGTGGGGCCTTGCCCCGAGTACACGACCCCAGCCAGGATGTGGCAGACATCCTCGCCCGGGCAAAGGAGAATTAGTTGGTGGGAAGGGTTTAGCGTTCGATAGACCGGCCTCATGGGGTTTAGCCTGGTGTTGGCGCAGTGGTTAGGGCAGCGGCTTGGGATCCAAAAGGTCCTGAGTTCAAGCCCCGTTGGGCCACTGAATTAATACACCAGGGGGTTGACTCAGCCTGTCATCCTTCTGAGGTCGGCGAAATGAGTACCAGTGTACTGGGTCGGTGTATACCCCGGTTAAAATAGGTGTACCATATCCCTGTGTCGTCAGAGGCGACCAGGGTTGCGTCAGGAAGGGCATCCAGCGTAAAATATGTGCCAAATCACTATGCGGATCATACGGATGATCCGCTGTGGCGACCCCTAACGGGAGCAGCCGAAAGAAGAAGAAGAAGAAGACCGGCCTCATGGGGCAGGAACAGTTCCTCATGGGGCCCGTGGAACGAGTTAGAGGGAATGTTAGGTTAGATTTAGCAATGGATTTTGGGAGACTTGGACAGACATGGAATGTGTAGTGGGGACGTAATGGGCACGGGCAACCCTCGGAATGGGACCCGGAGCACCAGAAATGCCACGTGGGCATATACGGGGGAGTAGCCAGGAAGAGCACTCCCTGCGTTCATATGGAGTAGGTAGGCTCGGAGACAGCTTCAGCTGCCCGGAGGTGCCGTAGTTTGAGTTCCGCAGATGGGAATCCCTGCCAATTGAGCCACGCTGCCCAGCCACGAAATTGTGCAGGGCACGAGAGAAAATTTGAGGGCCAGGCCCAAATGTATAAGGAACACCAATGCAGGTGACGGGAATCGTAGTTGTTAGAACCAAGCTGTTAACAAGACAGGCGTACAGGCAGCTAGACGGAGTACAGGCAGCAAGACAGGCGTGTTGAAAAGCCCCGGGGATAGTTTAAAGTTTAATAAAGGATAGGACAGATAGGAAATGTGAACCCCTTCGCACCATCCATCCCTTCGCTGCCCGTAGGCCGCTGGACTCACTTTGGGAAGATTGCTGAAATCTGTGGAGGTTGTTCTGAGGCTCCATTGGGCCTCGAGACTGATCCACCTGTCTCTTCCTTATTCCCCTCAAGAAGGACCTTAGGGGTTGGGAGTAGGCAGGTAGGATAGGTTAGCTGAACAAAGAACGTAAGGGGGTTAGGGACAAGCAATTATAAAAAGAAAAAGAAAAAAAAAAGGGGGAAGTCTAAATTTTGTTGTTGCAAACTAAGGGAGTGGGTATGGACAAAGACAGGCAAAGGCGATAGGTTGGGAGGGGGGACAGTAGGGTAGGTCCGAGCCCGTTTTCGGAGCGGCCGGCACCACCGCACTCCCTCCAGAACCTCACGGACCAGACCAGAGGCCGGCCAGCTTCATATGCCGGCCTGTTTGCCATGCCTTCACTTGCCTGCCTTTGCCTTGACCCCATGCCTGCTCGCCCTTGTTGCATTTCCCCTTTGTCAACCATCTCCACCATGTGCGCCAAGACATCCCAGTGTGCTTGCAAAGCCTGCCCTGCAGGCAGCCACACCATTAGGACTGCATTGTGCAGCTCATGCATCGGTTGCATCCAGTCCATTTTCCATTCAAATGAGCCAGGGGCTGCATTGTGCAGCCTGGCTACCACCCTTGTTCTTCTTGCATAACGGCCAGTTCAAATGGCCTGTGGGACGGCGCATGGCCTGCCGTGTTAGGGTGAGTTGCCTCCAGCAGCTGGGGGATGAAAGAAAGAAAGAAAAAACAGGAAGGTTCAGTGACAAAAGAGGGACCTTTTGAGCAGGTCCTGAAGATGTCTGACCTTCGAGCTGCTGTGCACTCACCCACACAAAACTGTTGACTTTGCTGTGCCTCTTTTCCCACAGATAACAGGTCCTGGGCCATGGTTAGTGTAAATAGTTAAGGATGTAGATAATTTTTTAAAAACCCACCTGTGTGTCTGTCTGGTGCCAGCAATTTAGTTAAGTTGTCTGAGTGAGTGTGATAGTTTAGTTACGCAGCGCACTAGGTTATTTATTTTTGGGACACGTATAAAAATGTCACACTCAGGGATCCGTAGGTAAAACGTACTAGGGGAAAAAAACCAACACCTGTATGGCACACGAAAATTTACGACTCGGGACGAGTCTATAGAAAGGGGGGTGGCGTAGTGTTACGAATCTGGAAGCCTGTCTTGAATTAGTCTGTTGGTTCTGATTGCGGCATAGGATAACTGAGGGTTAAATGGGCTTTGGTGAGTATTACAAATGGTTACGTATCCAGTAGTCCTGCTCGGCCAGCTAATTAAGATTGGTTACGTGATTGTCGGCACAATACCCGCTTATACTCGGGCTTTTCGTATGGTAACACGACTATTGGCATGGGATCCTGTGGGAAGTTCTGGGGTGACTCTTGGAGTTATCCGTAGCTGAAGTCCGTTATTTTGGTGTCCTTCGGGAGCTAGAACCATCACAATGTGTATCTATATATATATATATATATATATATATATATATATATATATATATATATATATATATATATATATATATATATATATATATATATATATATATATATATATATATATATGTTGTTGCAGGCCAGGGGTCGGGTGAGAAAACCACTCGGTGGGGAAATCTATCACGGTTCCCACCAGACTCCCTAGAATTGTAGGCCATCGCACACGGATAATTTCATGACGCGGCGGGTCGCTTAACCGACCGTGGGTGCCAACAACTCAACCGCATGACCTAGGGACCTCCCGTCTCCTGGTTAATTGGGTTACCTAATTAATCACGCGATTTAATTACCGGGGAACACGCCCTCGGTATGCCTTGTCCGAACCGGATTGCTCTAACGGATCGGATAACTTTACCGGATCGGATGCAGCCAAGCGACAATGCCAAGGACGTACCGGCGAAAAGGAACGGATCATTGGGAATAAAGTCCCAGCTAAACTAGGATTTGGACCATGCTGGATCAATGAAAGAAACCACACAAATGAGCAGGGAACATTTCTAATAATAATTTATTCACAATGGGCGAGGAAAGGTATGTGGTACGATCAGAATTTATTGGGGTGTGTTGTGTAGAGATAGGGGAGAGAGGAGTGGTTCAGCAAATAAACAAGCAACTTACAAAAGCGGACACAGAGCAGACTTAACGCAAAAATAATAACAATCTTCTGAAGTCTTACTGAAGCAGACAGGCGCCAGGACACACACACGCACATGCACACGCACACACACACACAGACACAGAAAACCCGATGAAGAGAAAGTATTGAAACAGGAAGGGAGAGGAGTTGAGGCTACAATCTCGGTACCTTTGTACTTGATTGCACGACGCACCACCAATACGTTTCAGGGGGGGGGGGATGCTCCGTGGTGCAGTACCTAACAGCTGGCGTGTCGTCTCTGGCTTCAGCAGCGCATGTGGAGACAGTGTTCGTGAAGGAGGGGCTTGAGTGGAGAAGGGGCGGAGTCTAGAGTGCATGGATGGAGTGGTAGGCGGGACCAGGTAGGCGGGTGGGGTCAACATCGTGTGGGTGGAGATGAGGAGGTGGAGTACAAGCAGCAGGAGGCGGAGTACAGGCAGCAGGAGGCGGATCGTGGTGATGTTGAGCAGAGAGACGAGGGCGAGGCGAGAGAGAGAGGCAGAGGGACCGCTCCGACCTTTTATAGGACTTGCAGCGTGGGGCGGGGGGCCACCCCGAAGCAAAGCATCATCACCTGAATCGGGAGCTTCGATTGGCCCCGACCCCTCACGCGGCCCACTAACTTTGGCCGGAAACCGCACCACTTAGTTTCCGGCAAGGTCATCTCAGACAGCGAAAATATTCCACTCTGACCCCACAACATAACACGAATCGCCCACACCGAAATTGGTGCGTGAATTGTCCCGCAAAAACCCCCGGGCCGTGCCCTGGCGACCGGCCTAAGGTCCCGCATGCTCGCTCGGGCGTCCAACCAGCGCTGATCAATGCGCTGCTCCGCACGTGCCAACTTGGCCTGCACTGTACAACATTCCCCTGCTCGATCGCAGCTTCGCTGGCCGTAGAGACGAGAAGACGTTCACCATCCATGGGGAATCCGCTGCTGCCCACGAGGGCCAAAAGTCATTGTTATGGATAAATCCATGCATGTTTCATACAGTATGCGCGGATCCGCCATGGTCCACGTGGTCAGTGCTCGCGTTCGCCCGATTCTGCGAGCGTGTGTGCGGGGCGAACACCGATATGTGTCAGATATTGAGGAAATACGATACAAAGTCACAAGTGGTGCATTCGTGCCCCACTTTGTACGATAACAAAGTCACGAGCGGCGTACGTGTCTGCCTTCGAGCACATTCCATACAGTGATTGTGGTTCGGCCATTATGCACGTGGCCAGCGCTCACGTCCGCACGACTGCTAGCGTGTGCGCGGGGCGAACACCAATATGTATCAAATATTTGGTTGAAAAGGAACGCCCCGCTTTTACTTCGCACACTCGCATCCCGCCTAACGTGGCGTGCAGTCGCCTTTATCGGCCTCCGTACGTATTTCGTGCAGCGTGGGCGTCGTGCTGGCTGCTTCCTGTGTTGTGAAAAAACACCATTCATGCAGCCTCTTAAGACATATTCATTTGTATGCCTTTTTAATGCAACCGGAAATCTTCCCTAGATCATCGGAAGCTCGAGTCGATATTCCCGAACTGCCAAGTGCACTGTATGACTTGCCACACACGTTGGGTTGAGGGCTCGCTTGGGAACAGGGCTCTTTGCTGTTAATGCTCGCACGTCATCGTTTCTTCGTAGCAGCGCCGCACACGCTGGCCTCCGTGAGGACCCATCTCACAGCGAAGGTGCACGTGGCTCAGATTTACCTCAGAAATAATCAGAAAAGAAGAGTAGGGTCAATATTAAGAAAAAATGATGTAAACAAACCTAGCTATGAGATCATCACAACGCACACCCGTTGTCCCGCTTGACAAAAGGGAAGGGACTATCTACACGTATATTAATGGAATAACTGTTTTGGGACCACTATATGTTGTATGCATGCGGTTCCGAGAACCACAACAATATATTTATATATCTGCAGGCCGGGTGAGAAGACCACGAGGGAGGGAAGCTATCTCGAGCTCCCACCAGACTCCCCAGAACCGCAGGCCATCGCACACGGATAATTCCGTGACGCGGCGGGTCGCTAACCGACCGTGAACGCCAATAACTCAACCACATGACCTGGGGTCCTCCACCTATGGGTTAACTGGGTTACCTAATTAATCACGTGACCTAATTACCGGGGGACATGCCCTCGGTACGCTTTGTCAGAACCGGATTACCTTACCGGTTCAGATGCAGCCGAGCGACAGTGCCAAGGACGTACCGGCTAAAAGGAATAGATCGTTGGGAAGAAAGTACTGGCGAGGCTAGGATACGGACCATGCTGGATCAATGAAAGAAAAGACAAAAAGGAGCTGGGAACACTTCTACAAATAATTTATGAACAGGCAGGTGAGGAAAGATATGTGGCACAGTGAATGTAGTTTATTGTTGTGTGTAAGCAGAGGGAGGAAGAAAAGTGTGGTGCGACAATAATATAAGCAACTTACTAAAGCAAACACAGAGTAGACTTATCCCGATATAATTCTTCTACACTCTTAACTGAAGCGAAGACAGGTGTCATGACACAAACACACACACACACACACACACACACACACACACACACACACACACACACACACACACACACACACACACACACACACACGCACACATCCTGATGAAGAAGAGTTAAGAAGAAAAAGGAGAGGAGATGAGGATAACGGTCTCTCAATACGTACCGCGCCACCCAGCACGTTGTGGGGGGATGCTCCGCTGGATGATACCTCCCTGACAGCTAGCGCATCGTCTCCCGCTTCATGGCACTTCATGCAGCTTAGCGTCGATCCAGAGATTGGGGTGCGACCGACAGGCGTGAAGGAAGGACTTTGGGCGGATTCAGAAGCCAGTGGGTGGAGAAAGGCTGAGTCAAAACGTATGGGCGAAATGGCAGGCAGGTGGGTGGGTGGAGCCAGCGACGAGGCGGTGAAGAACGACGGAGTCAGCAGCGAGCTGGTGAAGGAGTGCGGAGTCACCAGGCAAATGGGTGGATTGTCGATCCCAGGCCAGACAGAGAGCAGGACGAGCCGACAGGAACCAGGAGTGATGAACAGGGACGGAAAACCACCAGCAGACGGAGAGCGCACCAACGGCCCCGTGAGCCATCCTTTTATAGACCCTGTTGTGCGGGGTGGGGGCGACGACCCGAAGCGATGTGTCATCACACGAATCGGGCGCTCTGATTGGGCGCTGGCCACCGCACAGCCCAGCCGCCATGACCGGAAGCGGTCTCACTGTACATCCGGCTAGCCATAGCTGAGCTGCGGAATCGTCTCACTCCGAACCCCGTGACACAAATCGCCCTGCACCGAACTCCCAGCAACCGGCGGTCAGCGCCGGTCAATGCGCTACCTGTTCATGTGCCATGCGGCCCGAGCCGTACAGCACGCCTCTGCCTGGCAACAACCTCACTGGGCGGAGAGGCGAGAAGATGTCCATCGTCAGCGGGAGACACCCGCGGCCGTGGTGGTCAGCAAAGACTGACAGTAAGATGCTTTGGTAAACCCATTCGCAGACCCGAACAAGATGTGTGCCATTCGTGCCCTGCTCTGTGTACAATAATAAATTACCCTGGGGCTGCACGTGGGTCCGCCGCCATTGAGCATGCCGTCATTTATCAAAAGTGGTGGTGTGCGCGGTGACAGCCCTGATCTGTGTCAGGAATTGAGGGAAAAGATTGGATATAATTATTAGATAGAGGTTTGGGTTGAAAACAGTATAGATATAAGTTTTAGATGGAAATTTGGGTTGATAATGAACACGCCACGTGCATACTGTACAGCGTTGGCGAAGTTGGTTGTTTTTCCATGGTTGGCCTTCGCGAGGACCAATTCTTACAGTGAAGGGCGCGGCTGCAGTTTTTATCCCCCGCCGCGTGGCGGAAGGGGGATATTGTTGTCACCCGGGTTGTCCATCCGTCCGTCCGGCTGTCCGTCCGTCCGGCTGGCTGGGCATCAACATTTATAGCTGTGAGTGCGATAACTCATAAACTGTTCGCCATATCGATTTGAAATTTGGGTCACACATGTACCACCTGAAAAGGAAGAACCCTATTGATTTTGGGCATGGCCAGATCCAAGATGGCCGACTGGGGCGGCCATCTTGAAAAACATGTTTTTTGTAATAAATGGAAAACCACTTATCTGATTTCAATCCATAAACAATATATTTTTGGTCCAATTTAAACCTTTTGCTGTATAGCTCTAAAGACATGATGACCAAATGGTGTCTTGTTTCAAATTGACCTCCCTCATTATCTGGAATATGTATGACCTTTTTCAATGGTGGGGGATTCCCCCATCTCTGATGGGTATGTTTATAGGTGGCTGTCCGAGTGCAATGCCTGCTTGAATTTATCTCAGGAATAAGAGAAAAAGAAGAGTAGAAATGAAGTCAGAGATATCATCAGACCGAACTATGAGATTCACAACGCACTGTCCCGTTTGACCCATTAGTCAAGAGGGAAGGGACTATCTAAACGTATATTAATGAAATAACTGTCTGGGGACCACTGTATGATGGATGCCATTGCGTTGGAGGGATGCGGTTCCCAGAACTACAGCAACATATATATATATATATGTGTATATATATATATATATATATATATATATATATATATATATATATATATATATATATATATATATATATATATATATATATATATATATATATATATATATATATATATATATATATATATATATATATATATATATATATATATATTATACAGAGACATGACAGAAGTAAATAGACACCTTAGATTTATTCATTTCATCTGTATAACGCAGTTTCACTCAGTGATTTGTATTAATATTCAACTACTTATTTGCAGAAACGAGTTCCTGGGTCTTGCACAACAATTAACTATGCCTCAAACCCAAGGAGCACATGACCTTTGCGATTTTCAGAGGATGAATTGTTGGCCAATCGGAAGGTGGAGTCAGCCAGAGTCAGATAGCTCAGAACCTTGGCATTCCGCTTTCCATGATCAATCGGGTGATTGTGCAATTCACCAGCGAAGGCATTGAATCCACAGCTTCCCATTCTAGTCGACCGGGGCCCTCAGAAAGGTGTCTTCAAGCTGTCAAGTGGTCCATTGAGAAAACTCCCCGTTGCAAGGCAGCAGATGTTGCAGAGGAGGTCCAAGTTAGCTCAATAACTGCCGTGCGATACCTTCATCAACTAGGCTACTATGGGAGAGCAGCTAGGAGAAAATCTCTTCTTAGACCAGCCAACATTCAAAGGAGAAAGAAGTGGGCTGATGAGATGGCCACCAAACCCTTGGAGTTTTGGCAAAATGTCATTTTTTTCAGATAAGGCCCAATTTGCTCAATTTTCTGACAGTGGACGCATATGGTCTGAAGACTTCCCAGTCAAGAGTTCCCTTTGAACTGATTGCAGCCAACTGTCAAACACGGTGGTTTCCAGTGATGGTGCGGGGAACAATCTGGAGCGCTGGTCGGTCAGAGCTTGTGGAGTGTGTTGGTAACATCAACAGAATGACGCACATTTCTATCCTTGAGGATGGACTTCTCCCCATCTTCTCCACTGGTCAGATGGTCATCAACAACACTCTGTTCATGGAAGATGGAGCTCCATGCCACACTGCAAAAAAGACCAAAGAATGGCATGACAGAAATGGTATCAAGCGACTTCCATGGCCAAGTCAGTCTCCTGACATGAATCCATTGAACACCTCTGGGCGATATTGGATCGAGATGTGCGGAAAAAGTCCAGGAAACCAACGTCATGGGCAGAATTGCTAAAGCTTTTGTGGGAAGCCTGGGCAGAAATCCCACAAGAGAAAATTTCAGAACTCATTAGTTCTATGTCTGAAAGAGTAAAAGCATTGAAATCTGCAAATGGCAAATCTACCAAATGCTAGTGTATGTATTAAAATGGATTAAATGTTCTTCAAATGTGAAATAAATATAAATTCTTTAAAAATCATGGTGTCTACGTCTCTGTATGTCGCGACATATATACAGGGTGGGGAATTTATACCTGACACATTTGCAATCTTTCTAGCCAGAAGTAGTCTTGGCATAAGTAATTATTGTATTCTTTGGTTTACAGATAATACTTCAAAGTTTTTAATGATGGAGCAGTTTAAATGCAATGAACATTTTTTTATTTAATTTTTGTTTTAATGCAATGAGCATGCCAATTTCACAAACAAGGTCATCATGACAGATGAGGCACACTTTGATTTGGCAGATTTAACTCCACCAGATTTCTTCCTTTGGGGATTTCTGAAGGGCAAAGTTTATAAGGAACATCCAACATCGATCGATGACTTGAAGGCAAACATCACTGCAACCATCCGCTCTATTGATCAAGAGACATTGCTTGCGGTATTGAACAATATGATGATCTGCTGTCATGAATGCACAAATTCGAATGGGGACTATTTGTCTGATGTAATTTTTAAGAAATAAAGAATCAAAATTGATTTTAAAAACTTGAAGTATGTGCCAATGTATAGAAATTTTATTTTATTTGGTTTTGAAACAAAAAAGTGATAAGGATAATAAAACCGTCAGCGATAAATGCTCCACCGTGTATATGTATGTATATGTATGTATATATATATATATATATATATATATGTATGTGTATGTGTATATATATATATATATATATATATATATATATATATATATATATATATATATATATATATATATATATATATATATATATATATTTATTAGCCTGGTGTTGGCGCAGTGGTTAGGGCAGCGGCTTGGGATCCAAGAGGTCCTGAGTTCAAGCCCCGTTGGGCCACTGAATTAATACACCAGGGGGTTGACTCAGCCTGTCATCCTTCCGAGGTCGGCGAAATGAGTACCAGTATACTGGGCCGGTGTATACCCCGGTTAAAATAGGTGTACCATAGCTGTACCATCGTAACAGGCGACCAGGGTTGCGTCAGGAAGGGCATCCGGCATAAAACATGTGCCAAATCACTATGCGGATCATACGGATGATCCGCTGTGGCGACCCCTAACGGGAGCAGCCGAAAGAAGAAGAATATATATATATATATATATATATATATATATATATATATATATATATATATATATATATATATATATATATATATATATATATATATCATACGAGTTCAGTCATCCAATCACAATCAGGTTATTCGGCTTGAGTAAACCATGAATAAGAATGATTAAAGCTGTAGAAAAAAATTAACCCAGAAGTGCACCATGGCAATGATGAGCCAAAAGGCCTCATTGAGAATAGTTTTTTTGTGAAGTTGAATCTTCCACATGTGAAAATAATGTGGTGCAGCAAATTTACAGGCAATTGGCCCAGGGGTATGGAATTGCATAGCCATCAAAGAAAGGCTTTAAAGATACATTAAACAAGTAAAAAGACATAAAATGTCTTCGCCCCTGTTGTTTTAGTAATTTTGCTGCATGGAGTTAAAGGGCTAGCCCATACTTATGTCCAACTAAAATGGCTGCCAGTCGGCCATCTTTAATCAGATCGCAAAATCAAACGAGGGGCACCTGTATGCCATCATGTACTGTCCCTGTGCCAAGTTTGAACAAAATTGGACCGTGCATGTCTGAGGAATGGTTGAGGACACATTTAAGTTGGGTTTGGAGATTGGGTTTATGTCATCGTCTCAGAGGATGATCAAGCTGATGGATTAAATGAATGAAGATGTGGATAAAGTATAGGCATGATGGTCCAAATGGCCTCCTCCTCAATCCAACAAAATGGCCACCAGTTGGCCATATTCAATCTGATCTCTAAAAACAAGATGACATGCATATGTAAGCCAGCATTCATTATCTGTGTGTCAAGTTTGAACAACATCGGTAAATGCATGTCCGAGAAATGTTTGAAGACGTGTTCGACACTGGGTTTTTTTACAACTGAAATGGCCGCCAGTCAGCCATCTTGGATCTGATGTCGAAAAAAACTGACGTGCATATGTCTTCCATCATGTGTTGGCCTTGTGCTAAGTACAAATAAAATTGGTCCATACATGTCTGAGATATGGTTGCAGAAGCACACATGCACGCACGCACACATGCACGAACATGAAAATCGAGACTAAATCCATAAGCCCCCGTTAGCCCCGTTTAACACTAAGTCCAACAGGGGCTAATAAAGATTTTAAAGGTCATAGTAAAAAAAAAAATCCAGAACTTTACCCCCATTGATGCAGTGTCTTTTACACCACCTTATTTAAAAAGTTACATTAGTTTTTCGTGCCTGTTGTTTGTGTCCTTTATGATATCCTTAAAAGCAGTAAGTTTATTGTTTGGATGATTTTGCATTTTGTTTGAATGCCAGACAGGCAGATAGAGTAAAAATATTATCTCACTTATCTCTGTGCATGTACAATCAGGACAAATTCCGAGAGACAATAAGGAGTCAGGGACATCCTGTAGGAGGAAGGATTCTGTTAAACAGATGATGTCCGGTTTGTCAGCAGTGGCGTGGATTGAGAGATCTGTTAGGTTGGAGTGGAGACCTCGGATGTTTGAGGTCCACACAGTTAGGCAGAGCTTTTGGGAGCAGGGTGAGAGGGAGAGCTGAGAGGGAGGTGAGAGGGAGTTAGGCAGAGCTTTTGGGAGCAGGGTGACACACAGACAACTGTGTCTGCGGACGTCCTCCTGCAGTTGGGTCACTTCTTATTAGGAGGTTGGTGGCAGGATTTGCACTCCGGCCACCGTAAAACCCTTCATTCCGCAAAACGCAAAAACGCAAAAAAATCTGAAAACCCACTCCGTGGGAGTACCTCCTGTGCAGCTTCCCTTCGCAGGGCAGCTCACCGGATGACGGGATTGGGGCAAAGCCTTCGGGACCCCCAATCTTTGATAGGAAGGAAACCACGGGGTAACATCCCTGGGTCAGATTGCGGGAGAGTGTGTCGGAGTGGTGCTGAGGTGTCGTCCACCAGACGGCGGTCTCCTTGGGTTAACCTGAGGCGGTCCCTTCGGGTGGGTGCCTGGAATGTCCTATCCCTAAGAGAGGATGATCACCTGTCTCTGTTATCATCTGAGCTCAAGCGTTTGGACATCGGGATTGCAGCTCTCTCTGAGGTTCGGAGACCGGATTGCGGCGAGATAATGGTGGGTGGTTACACCTACTATTGGTCTGGTCGCTCTGATGGTTACCATACCCAAGGAGTTGCTGTAGCTGTGTCCAATAAGCTGACCCCAATGATAATTGAGGTAACACCGGTCAACGAGCGTATTATGAGATTAAGGATTCGTCACTCCTTGGGTGTCATTTCCTGGTCTCTATTTATGCTCCGACTGAGGCGGAGTGATCTCACCGTGAAGGATGCATTCTACGCCACACTCGAGTCTGTGGTTGATCAGTGCCCCAGACGAGATACACTTCTAGTCTTGGGGGATTTCAATGCATCGACTGGAACTGATAGGGACGGTTATGAGGTGTGTGTTGGTCCCCATGGGTCAGGAACTATGAACCAGAATAGCACTAAGTTCCTTGACTTTGCAAGAAGTCATGGACTTAGGGTGGCTGGTTCATGGTTTCAGCGCCACAAGCTCATCGCTGGACTTGGTATTCCAACGCTGGCGGTGTGGCAAAGGAGATTGACCATGTCCTCATTGACGGTCGTTGGAGGATGATCCAGAACTGCAGGGTCTACCGGAGTGCTCAGTTCCTCAATACTGACCACAGGCTTGTTGTAGCAACTCTAAAGCTGCACCTTAAATCCTGGAGAATGGTACCATCCCAGCCTAGGCTGGATGTTGCCAAGCTCAGGGATGAGAGAGTAGCTGAGGAGTTTGCGAACAGGCTGAGTGGACACTTGGGGGTCTGGGTGCTTTGGGGGGTCCTGAAGAGTTGTGGAGCACCTTCAAGACCACCGTCCTTGATGTTGCCGGTGGATGCCTTGGAGTTCACCGCAGGGCAAAGAAGAATTTTGTCTCTCAAGGGACACTGGATACCATCGACCAGAGTCGCAGGGCCAGGCTGAATGGCAGAGCTGAGCTGTTCAGGGAGCTGAGGCGTAAAACTGTACGTGCACTGAGGGTGGACAAGGAGGCCTATGTGCGAGGAATCTGTGAGGGGGTAGAGCATCACCTGTGGACAGGTGATTCTCGTCCCGCTTACAGGGATATTCGCACATTACGTTCATCCAAGCCCATCCCTCGGAGCACTGCAGTTCGAGCAGAGAGTGGTAGGCTCTTGACAGAGGAGTCTGAAGTGAAGGCCCGCTGGGCCGATTACTTTGAGCGGTTGTACCAGGCTGATCCCCCAGCTGTCGAGTTGGACGTCAAGGGTGTTACAATCCCTGTTGCTGACCCTCGAATCAACTGTGGTCCACCATCGCTTGTGGAAACACGGGCTGCGGTGAACCAGTTGAAACGGGGCAAAGCTCCAGGATTCTGTGGCATCCATGCTGAACTTCTCAAGGCTGGTGGAAATGCTGCACTCGTGTCGTTGCATGCAGTTTTGTGCTCTGCCTGGAACACAGGCATCATCCCAACTGACTGGAAGAGGGGCCTTGTTGTCCCTCTCTGGAAAGGGAAGGGTGATCGCCAAGACTGCAACAACTACCGAGGGGTGACGCTGCTCTCAGTGCCGGGCAAGGTCTTTGCTCGGATAATTCTAGATAGGGTTCGCCACCATCTGCTTGAGCACCAGCGTCCAGAGCAGTCAGGCTTTACACCAAAGAGGTCAACGATTGACCGTATCCTTGCGTACTCGTGTCCTCACCGAACGCAGACGAGAGTTTCGGCAGGGGCTGCTTGCAGCCTATGTTGATCTCTGTAAAGCGTTCGATTCAGTGAATCGGGATGTCCTCTGGAGGATTCTTGGTCTTCGTGGGGTGCCACCGAAACTGATCGATCTGATGTCCGAACTCTACTCTGGTACTGAGAGTGCTGTGAAGTGTGGTGGTGCCATCTCTGACTTATTTCCAGTTGTTACTGGAGTTCGTCAGGGATGTGTACTTGCCCCCACACTTTTCAGCACTTGTATGGACTGGATTTTTGGGAGGATGTCGGAGCGATCAAGTTGTGGTGCATCGTTTGGCAATGTCAAGATCTCGGACCTTGACTTTGCAGATGATGCAGTCATCTTTGCGGAGACTTTAGACATCCTCTTGGGGGCCCTCGAGGTGCTGAATGAGGAGTCGGAGCCGTTGGGATTACGGATTTCTTGGGTCAAAACTAAGATCCAGGCTTTCGGTGACATCTTGGATGCTGCTGTCCTGTCTGTGTCTGTTTGTGGTGAGGATGTTGAGGTCGTGGATAGATTCACTTACCTTGGCAGTGATATTCATGTCTCCGCAGGTTGTGAGCCGGAGGTCAATAGACGTCTGGGTCGGGCCTGGGGAGTCATGGATTCACTGGATCATGGGGTGTGGCGCTGCCGGTACCTGTGCGGGAGGACGAAAGTCCGAGTCTTCAGGTCCTTGGTACTTCCAGTCTTGCTCTATGGGTGCGAGACTTGGACTTTGACCAAGGATCTGAGACGGAGACTTAATTCCTTTGGTACCAGGTCTCTTCGGAGAATCCTTGGCTATCGCTGGTCGGATTTTGTGTCCAACGAGCGGTTGCTGAGAGAGACTCGGATGAGATTTGTTACCTGCATAGTCCGTGAGCGTCAGCTGCGGCTGTATGGACATGTGGCTCGTTTTCCTGACGCTGATCCTGCTCACCAGATTCTCTCAGCGAGGGAGTCTCATGAGTGGAGGAGGCCAGTGGGCCGACCACGTGCCTCATGGTTGCAGCAGGTTGACCATCATCTCAAGGAGATGGGGATGGGCCTGGCATCTGCCTGGGGGATGGCCAGACGGAGGCCCCTGGAGTACCGGCGGAAAGTGGACGCAGCGACGCGCTGTTCTGGCACATGCTCCCATACCTGACCTGACCTGACCTGAGAGGGGGAAGGTTTGAGTGAGTGGGGTGTGGGGGCAGCATTGAGGAGGTGGTGTGAAAGGGTGGGGTGAGGAGGGATGCAGAAAGGGGGACATGAAACTTTGAGGGTTGGGGTGGGGATGGAGGAGAACGAAGGGACATGAAGTGGAGGGATGCTGATTCCAAATTCCCAAACTGGACAAATGAAGATATAGATCATGGGATAGGTGGTAAGAATTTTTGTTTATGGCACGGAGATTTTGCTGTAGGTGCGGGAGGAGGGTTGGTGAACCAAGCGCTTAGTTGACAGACAGTTTTGGGAAATTACCGTTGTGAAGAAGAAGAAGATGAAGAAGTGGGAATATTATTGGTGAAGAGGAAGAAGAACATGTTGGGAATTCCTGATGGAGAAATAAGGAAAGTAAAACATTTTAAAATGGTTTTAAAGGAAGAGTCCTTTATATTCAATGAATAATCCGTTTGGAAAAAGTGGGGGGTGGGGGGGGGGGAAGAATAGTACAGGAAGCACTGATGAAACTTGGAGAGGTTGAGTGTGTGACAATGAAGAATTCATTCGATTTTGGTGGAGATCTGGAAGTAGATCGAACCTATCAATGGGATACAAAACGTAAAATGTTCAGCGTGGCAGAGGTGTGCGCTCTAGCGAGTGCCGTTCTACTTAATGCATGGAATGGTCTCCCTGGAAAGGTGATGGCAGCAAAAATAGTAAAAATCTCACCCCACAACCAGCTTCATATATCATGAAAACATCCTGTATCTACCACCATCGTCCACCCTCCCCCACCCCCAGTGAATTAAATAATTCGTGAAGATTGGGTTTGTGTCATCGTCTCATGGAGGATGATCAAACTGATGGATTAAATGAATGAAGATGTGGATAAAGCATAGGCTTGATGGTCCAAATGGCCTCCACCTGTATCCAAGTTTTCTTGTGTCCAGTGAAGAATGCTGGTTCCAGTAAAGAATACTGGTTCCAGTAATATGAGCAAGCTGCGTTGGCGGAACAGAATGGTTGATGAACGACCAGGCTGGGTGTAAAGGGGGAACTTTTCCACCAGGAAAACAACAAAAGGCACAAAGGAGCTGACAAGTTGGGTGTGTACCCATCATCCCCGAGGGAGCAACATCCGAAACGTTAGCACATTTGTGCCTTTTGTTGTTTTCCTGGTGGAAAAGTTCGTAAGTTACCCCTTTTCGACTGTTCCTTGGATTTCTTTGATGTATTGCCTGTACACCTGAACAAATTCCTGCCAAAATTACCTTCAGTCAAATGTTCAGGCCTGGTCAGCCGGTTTGTGAAAGGTGTGGGACAAAACAAATTTCCCCAGCCGACCCCACAATAAGGTGGGAATCATTGGGGCCGTTAATGAAGCATGTACTGTACTGTATATTTAATATTTAAATCTGTTTTGTAAGCTATGCAAATCAAAGATAGTCAGACACGATTAAAAACCCTCTTGAACGGTTGGGAGTTCCTCATTAATCGGACTTTTTGGGAGTTCCTCGTCCACAGGACTTTTTGGGAGTTCCTCGTTAATCGGACTTTTTGGGAGTTCCTCGTCCACAGGACTTTATAGGGGTTCCTCGTTCATCGGACTTTTTGGGAGGTCCTCGTTCATTGGAGTTTTTTGGAGGTCCTCGTTAATAGGACTTTTTGGGAGTTCCTCATTCATTGGGCTTTTTGGGAGTTCCTCGTTCATCCGACTTTTTGGGAGTTCCTCGTCCACAGGACTTTTTGGGAGTTCCTCGTTAATCGGACTTTTTGGGAGTTCCTCGTTAATAGGACTTTTTGGGAGTTCCTCGTTCATTGAGCTTTTTGTGAGTTACTCGTCCACAGGACTTTATAGGGGTTCCTCGTTCATCAGACTTTTTGGGAGGTCCTCGTTAATAGGACTTTTTGGGAGTTCCTCATTCATTGGGGTTTTTGGGAGTTCCTCGTTCAACCGACTTTTTGGGAGTTCCTCATTCATCGGACTTTTTGGGAGTTCCTCATTCATTGGGGTTTTTGGGAGTTCCTCGTTCAACCGACTTTTTGGGAGTTCCTCATTCATCGGACTTTTTGAATGGCTCGCTTGGGATCACAAGTTACTGTATATGACAAGCCATCTGAATAGTCTGGTGGCTTAGCGAAAAAATCATGACACGCTGGATTAAAGCAACAAACTTTGCACACTGGTTGTTTGGGTCCCATGGAAGCATATTACAGGGTGGTGCCCAGTCTGCCATGTCCAGGTCAAAATGGCCGCCAATTTCCAAAATGGCCACCTGAATAGCATTTCTGACCACATATAAATACTACTAAGTTGCATGTAAGGGTGATTTAGGAGGTTTAATAACAAAGAACCACAAAAGATAACTTGGAAAAATATTTGGACAACTCCTTATTTGCATAAATTCAAAATGGCTGCCACATTGTATCCCAGGCTGACCTAATTTTACAATTCAACCTTTTTTCAATATGTTTCTTATGAGGATACTGCTGCAAGAGATTTTTCATCAGATAAATATTAGGCACTA
Source organism: Eptatretus burgeri (assembly GCF_056783735.1). Taxonomy (NCBI): domain Eukaryota; kingdom Metazoa; phylum Chordata; class Myxini; order Myxiniformes; family Myxinidae; genus Eptatretus; species Eptatretus burgeri. The sequence goes on along the minus strand of NC_140971.1, from coordinate 7,677,362 downwards.
TGTAAACTGTTAACTACAGTTTGGCTGCAGTTACTGTTTCTGACATCATAGTTAATAAAATGCCATCCCATTATAGACCTTTTGCAAGTCTTCCCATCACACACTATTCTAAGGGTATAGTGCATCATGGGAACACTTGCAAAAGGTTTACTGTCACCTACATGAAGGAAGGAGTCTGCAGTTCCTGCAGAAGCAACACCTGCATCACTCAGAGCTGTAGTCCAACCACTTCCTTCGAGCAGGTCTCCAACCATCATCCACAAAGCCATTTCTATGTGGGTCTCCAAACATGACAACAAAAGACGCTTCACCAAATGTCTGTGGCCACGTCCATTGCACATACTTAGCCAGGGCGTAAAGTGGTTGATCGAGTGCAATGACGGGTGTCTGTCCTGGATTGCATTTTTCTGTTTCACGCTGTATAATGGTCATTCCATGTCTAACCATTGAAATGGTTGCAGCTTTCTCCAGAAAGAGTGGTAAGAGGGCACTAATGCCTATCGGGTCTGTAGGCTCTGGTTGATGCGATGCATGGTATGCAGCCTATGAGATGTATTCGTCTGTACATATTGTATCTTTGGAGAGGATCTGAATACTCTGCTGGACCCATTGCGCTTCTTCTTTCTTGGCCTCTTCAAGATGGCTGTCAATGTCAGGGGTATCAATGTCAGAAATACCAGCCTCCGAGACAACTACACCATCAATATTGCAAGCCACGTCTGGTACAATGCAGTAGTTGTCTGGAAGCGAAGGTGTTCCGGTATGTTGAGGAGGGGGAACAATGATAGCCGGTCTGCTGGTACCAGGGTTGGTGACAGTCGAGAACTGAAAGAGGCTAATACTTGTCCCATGGAAAGATCCTTGGGCTGTTGTGGTCGATATTGTCGAGAGCCCCTACTGTGAAAATACCATCACGAATCTGTGGAGGACACACTGAATCATCATCTTCAAAGCGTTGGCACACAGCTGTGGTAAGCCAGTCTTCTACCTCTAAGGTATGTTCATAACTGACACTCATGCCCATCTCATACAGCTGTGCCAACATTTTCTTACTGCGTGTAAGTGTGTGTACATTCAAACCAATATATAGAGGAAGGGGAGGCTCACGGTCCTTTGTATGGCGTGACTTGGACACACTTGAAACCTTTCCTTTGTAGTTAAAGAGTATATTTTGGCAGATTGAGAGACAGGCCTGGGAATGTGCAATGCTTTGGTCATTGATGTTGCTACCACACAGAAGTATAGATAGTGTTTTGAGAGAAGTGGGAACTGAACTTTCTTGGCAGTCAGTGGGAAATGTGCCAGATAATTTAAAGAATTCACCATTAGATATCTCTTTCCGTACTGTTTTCACTACACTGGCCATGGAGAGAGCTTCTTCATCAAAGTCACGTGATGCCATTGCTGCCTTCAAAATTTGCTGAAACCCCTCATTAAATACAAGGAGAGTGTTCCGCCCGTCTGACTGTTCTAGGCAGTCAGCTGCAAAGTGTGCAAGAAGCTGATTCTTGAGCCTTGACCTATTGATTGTTTTTTTGACACCTAGAATGTCAAGTCGCTGTTCAAACAATGTATGGATCTCGGAAAGTTTGAATATGTGAGTTCCGTCTTCAATTCTGCTTTATATATAAGAAACCAGCTCTGCAAACACTCGAGCCTGCATCATTTTCTGATCAATCGTGGATGTGGTATTGTCTTCCTGCTTTTCTCTTTCCATACGTCTCTCGCGATTCTTGAAGGCTGTTAGACATTTATTGTGATACTTAGCTTCAATAGCTACTAAATCACCTCCTGCAATTCTTGCTAGCAAGTCTTTGTCTTTCAATGCTGTAGCCATATCTCTGACATATCCAGTCCTAAAGTAGAACAGTTATGCAGCTTGCCTTGAGTTTTCTACAGAAGATGCAGTCTTTCATAGTTGAAGATGACTCATGTGTTTGGCGTTTAGACTTTCTTTCATCCTGTTCAGTACTTTTTCGCTTATGTCTATCTCTTGCTCTTTCAAGCTTCGAGCTAGCAAAACTTCAGTTTACATGATTTATGCCATTTTGCACGATTTTCAAGAAGTTCAGCAGCAGTGTCACATCCGCTGTAGGCTAACTCAACTGGAAGTGCTTGTAATTCATGAAATCCCTCCACATTCTGCAGGAAATCATCATATGAAGCTTGTCCTTCTCCATCTGACCTGTCAGCAGTACACTTTAAATCACCATCTTTCAAACCACATATTATGCAGTTTTCCCAATCCATTCTGCTTGGGATCTATATTCGTCTTCCTGAAAAGAGACCAAGCCAAGCACATATATTATGTTTAAGCAATTACAGACAGAGTGGTAAAAATAAAAAAGTCAGGGTGTGGCAAACTTGTTAATTGCTCCTCAATTATAAACCTGCGATCGGATATACTCGGGGCAAATTTGGCCTCATGGCAAAAAACATTGACCTTTGGGGAAAATTTGACCATTTTGGAGGGAAAAGTGACATTTTTGGAGGGCGTGGGAACGTAACAAGAACAAAAACATGCTTGACTGATCCCAATCCCACATTTAACAACTGCTGCACCACTGCGGCAAGGTGAAAACCTTCCAGATTAACAAAAACCTATGTTATATGTGGTATTTATACAGTATTACACCATGTGACCTTTGACCTCGGCCTGACCTTGACCTCGGCACCCCAGACCGGGCACCCCCCTCTAGAATGTTTCTATGGGACTTGTATAGTAAGTGTGCAAAATGTGGCGCTTTAATCCAGCGTGTCATGATCTTGCCCAAAATTGGCACTAAGCCACCGGACTAGAATAGCCACAGCTCAGGCAATGAGCACGGTCCTGATGTGTTCACATAATTGTGAAGGCTGTGCTGTAAACACACGAGTTCAGCGCGACGGAGGAACGAACAATCGAAGTTTATGATGAACATTTCAGGACGTCACAGCACTGGACAAAGCCATTCTATGACGTCATCGTACTTCGTTTCGCTTAGTTTGTCTGTCTGATGAGGTGTACTCAACAAGGGGGATTTGTTTTTGCCGGAATAAAATGGTTGGCTTGCTCATTATTCCAATCTGTGCCGGTGACTTGTGTGATATGATGCGTTCCCAGGTTCAAGTTCTGCCCCAAGTTGAAGTTTTATAATAATGCTGCGCTTAATGCTTATAGATTTACAATTTGTCCAATGTCCACTGCAGAAACGCCCTCTCTTTCACCTAAGTGTCTGCTGGATGTCCTTGTCCTGCATGGGAGATGTGTACAAGCTCATCCACGCACCCATCTCCCAAATCTTAATTTGGTTCAAAAATAACTCGGACCAGGCTCCCCCCCACCTGACCTCATGATGAAATCCTTTACACGTTTCTCGTCAAATCTCAAGGTGATGGCAGATACGTTTTCTGATAAACAGTGAGTGAAGCAATGACTGCAGTCACTGCGAACTCCGTGTTTGGTATTAGTAAATCGGTACACGGCATGGACACGCATTCGTACACCCACAACGGGGGTTGGGGGGGGGGCAAGAGGAGGGAAAGAGGCTTGGGAGGGGGAAGGGAAAGGGGTCAAAAATTGCGACAAGTTTGCGTACCTAATAAATAGAGGTTTGGGGACATCAAGGTGTTATATGCATCCACGGAATGAGGATTAAATGACGTGTCTGCATGCTTGTGACGTCATGTCATTGATTAAACGTTTATCCCATCCATGGGTTGACCCCGATGGTATTATTAATTGAATGATGGTCATTTTTCGCATCTCAGATGAACTCTTGTACCGGCGACACGACTTGGAGTCGATACGAAATTCACCACCAACCACCAACCACCAACCACCAACCTGAACGAAATCGTGCAGATGCCTCCACCCTCGAACAGGAGGGCCATAAAGCCGGCTGTCCTGACTGCAGTCTATGTAATTACAACGACAACAACAATTTTACAACTTCGACGCAAGAGGAGGCCATGAAGCTGATCAAGACGACGCAATTGTTGCCAACCTATGGTCGTTGTTCATCCATGCTCCATCCATGCTCGAACCATGACACCGCCGGGTTTGGTGAATGTTGATCTTTAAAAAAAATAAACAAATAATAATAATAATAATAATAACTAGAACTGCCACTTTATAACTGCTGGCAGTGATGACCGGGTACCCAGTCCGTCCGCCTTGACACAACTGATACAACATGAGACTTAAATCATAGTCGCAAAGTTTTGCATTTATAGGATAAGCGGTGCCAGAGAAAACATTATTTAATGGTGATACAAACAAAGGCCTGCTTCGAGACGGCGCGGAACAGACGAGTTACGAACCGGGCAGCACAAAGCGTTAAATTTCCTTATTACTGGCGAACAGATTCAAATAATTAAATAATTCTGGCTGCCAAACCGCGTGACCGATCAGGTTAAAATTTTAAACGTTTGTTTCGCATGTCGGCTAAATTACAAATGTGAAGTTTCGTATATATAGAAGCAGCGGTTCCAGAGTAAACATTAATTAATATTTATCCTTCAATCCAAGATGGCGGCCAAACCATGTGACTTGTGATGTCATAATTTTCAGCACATGTGCAAACACGATCGCAGACGATAAGTGCAAATTTTCGCTTCGCTAGGTTAAGCAGTTCCAGAGAAAACATTATTTAATATTTTTCTTAAAACCAACATGGCTGCCAAACCCTGGGCCCGATCCCGTTGAAATTTCAAACCCTCATTCCGCATGACTGTTCCACCATAAAGGTGATGTTTCACATTTATTGATGCAGTAGTTCTAGAGTAAACATTAATTAATATTTTTCCTTCAATCCACTATGGCTGCCAAACGTTGCGTCGTACCTCAAAAGGGGGTGAGAACTTTTTATTCGTCATGGAGAGGCGGTCATAGTGGTGGAGTTTCGCCTGGATCTGTTCAGTGGTTTCAGAGAAAAAGACGTTTAAAGATATTATTTTTCAATCCAAGATGGCTGACGAACCATGTGACCTATGACATCACAAATTTATATTCTGCTTCCAACTGGGTATTGGAACACGTTTGTGAAGTTTCGTGTTAATCGGTAAAGGTGCGTTTTTCTATCCAAGATGGCCGCCAAACCATGTGACTTGTGATGTCATAATTTTTACCACGCGTGCACACCCGATGGTAGATGATAATTGCAAACTTTCCATTTGTTAGGTTAAGCGGTTCCAGAGAAAACATTATTTAATATTTTTCTTAAATCCAACATGGCGGCCAAACCGTGTGACTTATCAATTCGAAATTAACAAACTTATATCGCCTACGTGTCCCGAATATAGTTCTGAAATCTCCCCTTCATCGGACCAGTGCTTCTGGAGATGTTTGAAGGTTTTAGGGTTTTTTCAAGATGGCTGCCAAACCATGTGACCGATCAAGAAGAAATTAACAAACTTAAGAAAGGACCTCATGGGGAATATATGTGTGAAGTTTCGTCTTAATCTGTCTTGCCCTTTTGGAGAAGAAGATTTTTAAAATGTATTCATTTTCAATCCAAGATGGCTGCCGAACCTTGTGACCTATGATATCATAAATTTAAATTCTGCTTTCCATCGTCGACCCGAACAAGTATGTGAAGTTTCGTGTAAATCGGATAAGGTCTATTTTTCTATCCAAGATGGCCGCCAAACCATGTAACTTCTGAGGTAAAATTTTTTTACCCTGTATGCAGACTTGAGGGAGCCTGGTGTTGGCTTAGTGGTTAGGGTGGCGGCTTGGGATCCCAGTGTCCTGAGTTCAAGCCCCGTTGGCTGCTGAATTAACACCAGGGGGTTGACTCAGCCTGTCATCCTTCCGAGGTCGGCGAAATGAGTGCCAGTGTACTGGTCCCGGTGTATGCCCCGGTTAGAATAGGTGTACCATATCCCTGTGTGTCGTAAGAGGCGACCAGGGTTGGCGTCAGGAAGGGCATCCGGCCATAAAAAATATTGCCTCACAAAAAGCCAAACCCCTGCACAGCAGGGAAAATGGCTGTAATAACGGTCATTTTTTATTTTTATGCAGACTTGAGGGAGGAAGGCACTTGCAAATGTTCGCTTCGATGGCTTATGAAATTCCAGAGAAAACATTATTTAATATTTTTCTTAAATGCAACATGGCGACCAAACCATGTGACCTATCACTTCGAAATTAACAAACTTGCATCGCATGCATGTCACGAATATAGTTCTGAAATCTCGCCTTCATTGGACCAGCGCTTCTGGAGAAGAAGATGTTTGAAGGTTTTAGGGTTTTTTCAAGATGGCCACCAAACCATGTGACATATCAACAACAAATTAACAAACTTGAAAGAGGACCTCAGGGGGAATGTACCTGTAAAGTTTCGCCTTAATCTGTCCAGCCCTTCTGGAGAAGATGTTTGAAGGTTTTAGGGTTTTTTCAAGATGGCTGCCAAACCATGTAACCGATCAAGAAGAAATTAACAAACTTAAGAAAGGACCTCATGGGGAATATATGTGTGAAGTTTCGTCTTAATCTGTCTTGCCCTTCTGGAGAAGAAGATTTTTAAAATTTATTCATTTTCAATCCAAGATGGCTGCCGAACCTTGTGACCTATGATATCATAAATTTAAATTCTGCTTTCCATCGTCGACCCGAACAAGTATGTGAAGTTTCGTGTAAATCGGATAAGGTCTATTTTTCTATCCAAGATGGCCGCCAAACCATGTGACTTCTGAGGTAAAAAATTTTTTACCCTGTATGCAGACTTGAGGGAGGAAGGCACTTGCAAATTTTCGCTTCGATGGCTTATGAAATTCCAGAGAAAACATTATTTAATATTTTTCTTAAATCCAACATGGCGGCCAAACCATGTGACCTATCACTTCGAAATTAACAAACTTGCATCGCATGCATGTCACGAATATAGTTCTGAAATCTCGCCTTCATTGGACCAGCGCTTCTGGAGAAGATGTTTGAAGGTTTTAGGGTTTTTTCAAGATGGCCGCCAAACCATGTGACCGATCATGAAGAAATTAACAAACTTGAGAAAGGACCTCTTGGGGAATGTACCTGTAAAGTTTCGCCTCAATCTGTCCAGCCCTTCTGGAGAAGAAGATTTTTTTTAAAAAAACACTAAAAAACAAGATGGCGGCCGAATTACGTCATCGATGACGTCAAGAAAAACATTTTTGACGATGAATTTTGGCGTAGATGATGCTCAAAATTTTTCAGATTTTTCCTATACGGCGTTCTACTTGACGAATTTTCACCGGTATATCGCTTCACCTATGACGTCACGAAAAATCACACGTGTTCCCCATAGGGAGCTTAGTAAAATGTATCAAGCGAAAATTTTTTCCATTGCACGGTTTCTGAGATACAGATGTCCAAAGTTCATCGCTTTTTTCACGATGGCGACCGCACCACGTGACCAATGACGTCATAATTATAATGTGATAGTGCTACCAAAAAAGATACATACTATGGTGAAAATTTCATGTCGATCGGTCTTAGTGTCCCAGAGAAAATGATTTTTAAAGCAAAAAAGGGTGCAAAATGCCGGCGGAAAAAGAAAAAATAAACAGAAGAAAAACAATAGGGTACCCTGTACTCACAGGGTACCCTAATAATATAATCAGAAGGTTGTGTGTGTGTGCTCTTCACTCCTCTCACTCTCTCCCTCCATCTCGTCGTGTCTCGCATCCCGAACTCTGACCTCAACGACGCTCACCAAGACCCCGGCTCGTCCACTCAAATTCAGGTGCTGATGCCTTGTAGGATGGAAAGTATTATAAATAGTTAAATTGCATTTCCTCTGTAGGTTAATATGGACACGTTCACGTCCTTACCTCACTGGAATCGTCTCGTCATCTTTCATCCCTTTGGCGACCCCCGTTCGCATCGAGGTGTGTTGAGCCTCCATCTTTGAGATCTCATCAGATCAGGAAGAGGAAGAAGAGGAAGAAGAGGAAAAAGAGGAAGAAGAGGAAGAGGAAGAAGAATAAGAGGAAGAGGAAGAATAAGAGGAAGAGGAAGAATAAGAGGAAGAGGAAGAAGAGTAAGAATGAGAGGAAGAGGAAGAAGAGGTTGAAGAGAAAGAGGAAGAAGAAGAAGAAATGGCATCAACACCTGCAGCACGCACGTTTCTGTTGAAATTTACCAAAAAAAAAAAATCAAAAATCCGCGCGCCGTGACGTCAGACTGACCGGCCAATCATCACTCCGTTTGTGTGTGACGTCAGACACCGCCGTTATAAATGAAATGTGAAAAAGGATTCGTTTTTTTGTTTCCCGCTACGTGGAAGGGATTTATCCAAGGCAACCGAAAATGGATGCAGTACCTCAGGTTGACGTCGTGCAGACTTCCACATCGACATCGACATCAACGTCGACATCGACGACAGCAGCGGAGAACACGGTTTCGAGCACCGAGCAAGAGCAACAGCGCCGCTCCGTGGCCAGGGTTCCTCAGTCCGAAAAGAAGGTTCTCGGTAACGGATGTGTCCGTCGTCGTGACGTCGTTTACGTTTTCTCCCCTCATCGAGTCTCTTCACTCCCGCCGTGTGCCCTCGTTAATTACCTTTGTTTTGTGATTAATCGTCGCGGTCTTCGACCGTCACTGATTCCTGTGCCTTGTTTTTAATTTTATTTTACTTCACGTTGAACTTGTAATATGCAAATGTTGCGCCGTTTTTTATCTCCACAGCGACCAAAGTGCTCGGCACCGTGAAATGGTTCAACAGTAACAACGGTTACGGATTTATTAACAGGTAGGTGGTGTATTGGTAGCGGATGGCTGTTCTCTTGGCTTTGGAAGATGCAACGTCATGTCGTTGCTTACCTGTGGCGTCTTCGTTGCTGCGACGAGGGTACAATGGGTTTGCAAGTCACGTTTCGCTAAAATATCCACGCACCTTTGAGGTTCAGCCTGGAACTGTCTGTTTATTACGTACGCAATATTTCCAGTGTTATTGGAATTATTATTATTATTTTTTTTTTTTTCAATTGACTTTATCTTGTATTGTTTTAATATTCTTCTTTGGCAGAGATGACACGAAGGAGGATGTGTTTGTACACATGGTAGGTGTCAAATTGGAGGGGTTGGGTTTCTATTTATTTATTTGTTTTTTAAATAAATCTTGAGTTTTACTGCGTGAGATGGAATTTCTTCTGTTTTCAGTCCGCCATCATAAAGTATCCTCGAAAGATTCTTCGGAGTTTGGGGGAGTCCGAGACGGTGGAGTTTGATGTGCTCGAGGGAGTGAAGGTTGGTCACGTGCAATGTATGACCATGTACTATGTGCTATTGTTATTAATCTGGTAGCTATTTGCACACAGACTGCAGTCCCCGCAGTTCAGTTATTTCGATAAGTATGTGTTTATAGTTGGAATCCCCCTATGTCTACTGGGAATTTTGTGTGTGTGCTGTGAGTAATTTTGTAGTCATATTTTATACATCTACAACAGCGGCACCATCCCTCACTCAACCGGTCGCCATTGCCCACATGTTTTTGGCTGGGGGCATGGGCAGAGCCTCGATCGCCTCAGATAGAGGCTCCGCCCCGAGGAAGGGCATAGTGTTTCCTCCAGCCAATGAGCGAAGGGTGAGCATCGCACGCGTGCCTAAGCCAATGGGATGCCAGCGTGCTGAAAGCTACTACAGAGCCTCTTCCTGGGGCAGGCCTCAGACACCTCGACACCCCCCCCCCCCGCCCGGGAGACCCCTCGTCCAATCAGGAGGCTGACCACCTCAGGGGCTGGCTCTGCCTGAGCCAGATGGAGTGTTCGGCCCGACCAATGAGGGGCAGTCACGAGTCGCCTGCCAAACCCTCGTCCAATCCAGAGGCGAGTCCCTCAGAGCGGTTCTCTGGACCTGCGGGGGAGGGGAAGGAGAAGAGGTGGCGAGCCGAGAGAGAAGAAGGAGAAAGAGAAGAAGCCTAGTCTTGCCTGCTGGCGTTCTCGTCTCGTCTGGTCCGTTCCCGTGCTGGCTGGTGTCCGTTGCGTCGTCCCTGTTGCTTGGTGCTGCGTTGTTGGCGGTGGGTTCGAGTCCCGCCACCGTACAAGCTTGACCAGACCGCATGAGGCGGACAGGTGCAAGAATAGGCCCCTGCCCTCGGCTCACCTTTCCCTCCCGAGCTGAAGGGCCAAATAAAGGCCGTGGCCACCATGTGTGCGTGCGTACCGCCAGTCTGTTAAGTAGAACTGTGAAGTGCTTTTCGCTAACTGTACATTGCCTGCATTTCTTTTATTCGGATAACTCTGCTCTTTGTGTGCTCCTCTCCTCGATTGTTGTTTATAAATAACCCCCCCCCCCCACCCCATGTTAAATATTCCAGCTCGTTTTTCTGTGCTTTCTCCCATTGACACATCACGGTGTGTATTGAGAATTGGTGAGGCCGTTTGGGCCGGTAAGTTGTCATTGGGTCCGACTGACTCTGATTCCGCTCAGTTACACTGGACCGAGGTCGCAAGAGCGACCCGGTTCGACAGAGCCCGTCGAGGGTGTGGTTTCTCCGGTAGCTGGACTGCGTAGTTATTTAGGTATATTGGAGATCGAGACAATTAACCCGACACCACATGGTCGAAATATTGGAGTCCACAGTTTGCTAAGAGACCTGTGACCTTTGGAGTTATCCAAGGGTTACGACCTAAATTCCGGGTGTTCGGTGGGAGACTACTCTACTGCTCCACCTAGTGGTCGTTTATCGCCGCCGAACCCTGGCCCACAACACTATGTGATAGGTGGCGATGTGAGTTGATGTGTGCTTTCCAGGGGTTTGAGGCGGCTAATGTGACTGGACCCGGTGGTGTCCCTGTGCGTGGGATTCGTAACTGGAGGCCCCCGCGTCGAAGGTCTAATCGTGGACTTTTTTCCGGTCCTGAGCAGGTTGGTGAGCTATTCCATACCTGGTTGTGTTTTTGTTTGTTTGTTTTCTCCCACCTATCCACAGTTCCTCCTAATCTGCCCATCAACCACAGCTTATTCTATTTTCAACAGCCTTCCACTGGAGACCAAGTTGTGGAAAAAGATGGAAATGAGACCCGTGCAATGACTGAGCCCCGTTTCCCCCGCCGACGTGGCTACCGTTTTCCCTTTCGCCAGAATCGACAAACCCGAAATGGCACCATTGTGGAAGGGGCTGAAAAGACTGAGGTTTGTTCAAAACGCTTGGATTTCTGCACAAATTTCGACGTGTAAAGTGGAGCAGAAAGTTTCATGTATTTGTGCAAGTTCATTCCCTCAGTTAATTTTTGTCCCCCTCCAATGAAGGCGTTTTCGTAAGGTTCGGCCATTGACTTTCATATTGGGATTCTTGTAGGCAACCGGTGGAGC
>NC_140971.1:7638587-7661087 GCF_056783735.1 Eptatretus burgeri | reverse complement strand
AGGGCCGCTCGCCAAGCCACGGGCGCAGGACCTCTTCCCTTGAAAACCAGACTCTCGTACCAACTCGACCAACCCCCGCCCAACCAACCAACCGAAGACCAGACCACCACCAAGACTTAGAGGAAGAGGCGCAAGAGCGCCCCGCCCGTGTCCGTCTCTTATAGCGCGGAGCTCCACCCATTCGCCCCGCCCCGTTCTCGGCTCAACCTTCCTTCGAGGGGGTTCCTGAAAAGGGCGTTCCCTCACGCTCTTCCTCCACCCCGCCCCGTGCGGGGGCCGGGGGAGTCAGTTTTTGGCTCAGGGCCAGAGAATTATTCCCCCAAAATGAGACCCCTCGTTTACAATGCCTCTGACCTTTGACCTGCATCGCCCCTCCTCCACTCCAAAGCGCGGGGAAGTCAAACGGGAGAAACAGGCAGGGAAAGCTGCACATCCTCGCAGTTCCCTCCTTGGCGCCTTTGTTTGCCGTTCGGAAGCGGACGTACTGGTGAAGATGTGGTAGTTTAGATGGTGGAGGTGGCGTGGTTGTAGTGTGGTTGGTGCTGTGATGGGGATGGCGTGGTTGTTGAGATGCTGTTTGTTTGAAATAAAAGATAGAAAAAGAAAAACGACTCACTCAAAGCGTCGTAGCCCAGATGGATCATATAAATTCCCTCTATACAACGTGTTTGGGCTAACTACACATGTACCTATGGAGATATCTCACCTGAGGGCCCTTTATGGTGTAATGCGAATTTCCACAGCCGTAACTATATATATATATATATATATATATATATATATATATATATATATATATATATATATATATATATATATATATATATATATATATATATATTTATATATATTTATATATATATGTATATATATATATATATATACACACACACACACACACATTTCGTGAAGAGCGGGCCGAAAGAAAGGCAAGAGGTCTGTCTATCATTGGCTGGAAGAGAAATTGCTAGCGTCGGTCGGCGATCTGCTGAGGGAGTAACTGAACCGAGGGTTAGTCGGCGATCTGCTGAGGGAGTAACTCGTGGTGCGTGTGGTCGGCGATCTGTAAGACGAACGGCCTGAACCTGAGGGTGGACTCTGCGATCTGCCGAGAGTAACTGAGCGTGAGTGTCCAGTGAGGATTCTGCTGTATAGAAACGACTAGTGGGAGGCTGCAATCTGCTTCGAGAGGAACTGGCTGCTGTGCGAGTCAGCGATCGACTTGATCAGGTCATCGACAGGTTCAACCCGCGTCTAACCACGGAGCCTCTGACTGTCCCTACTCGCAGCATGGCCCGACATATCTCAACACGTCTTGTGGTCCCATCGATCCGCCTGCGGAGCGCAACACCCCGATTTTGCCTAACCTGGTGAACAGGCCAGGCCCGGATTTGTATTCTGGACCTTGTGAAAAGCCAGCTGGAGCATACCATAGATCTTTCGTCTTGTGCCTTCGACCTTACGGGGGCTGAACGCGCTGAGGCTGCGTGCGTGGGCGGTGCGACAAAAGGAGGACGACGCCGCCATTTTGCCACGCGGCGTGTTCGAGCCGGGTGCTCAAATCCGTTGACATCGACTTATCACGAGCCGCATTCGTGCCTTTGACACTTTTCCTCTCGTCCATGAGGCATCACCAAGTACTCTGTGTCTTGTCTGCATGTTGTCCGTGTCTTGTCTGCATGTTGTCTTAGGTTTATCTCGCTCGGGTTCCCTTCGAAACCCGTAATCCGTCGCTCCCTCGTTAAGAACGGGTTATAGATTAATTATAACATTGTCGTGAATGCTTTGCTTGTGTTGTTCCCTGCTGTGTCCCCAATAAATCTGGCTGAGTTATACGAGATTTGCCACCTTGAATTTATTCGTGCAGCGCCGAGGAATGATCTGCTCGATTTGTATATAAAACCAAAATGGTTACGGACTGGTAGACTCCGCTCGGTCTCTGACAAAACCAATCTGTAACCGGGGTCTATTCCCACAGCTGGCAAGGCACAGGTGTATTTTGGTATCGTGATCTGAGGATTGTGCCGAACCAGCTGGCGTTGTAATCCCGGAGACGGCGGTGCTGTTAAGTGACGCCGAATCTTCAACATTTGGCTGTCAAGGGTGGAGTGTGATTGACATCACTCGTCCCAATCCTTAACACTGGGGTCAAGAGTCGGGTGCGAATCCCACCACCACTGAATCCTGAACAAATATGTATGTGTATGTGTATGTGAATATATATATATATATATATATATATATATATATATATATATATATATATATATACACACATGTATATATAGATATATAGATATATATAGATATATAGATATATATAGATATATATAGATATATATAGATATATATATATATATATATATATATATATATATATATATATATATATATATATATATATATATATATATATATATATATATATATATATACATATATATATACACACACACACACACTAGCATATTCCCTGCTCCGCACGGAGTTGAATGGGTGGCAAAAGGTGGATGAGGCATAATAGTTGATGTTATGGGAAGCTGGGGAGGGTGTCATTAGGGATATGATGCACTATGGTTACCTGTCCTTAGTTTTCTAAAGGACCTCCCTGTAGATGACATTTTGAGTGAGTGTCTTGTTGCTGAATCATCCTTGTGAAGAATTATTGTCCACTTTGATAGATATCTCGGAGTAACCTCTTGCACGTGAAAATGCAACATATAGTTGGCCATGGGAGAACACAGGGGCTGGGAGGTATATTCTGAGTTTGTCTAATGTTTGGCCCTGGGATTTGTTTATGGTCATCGAGTATGCGAGTCTGACTGGAAATTGCATCCTCTCCAGTGTGACTGGAAGGTTGGCGTCTGATGGGGAAAGTTTAATATGATGTAGGCCTAGCCCGAGACTGAACATGAGCAGTGGAGGGTGACCAAGAATCAGAATGCAAATTTCAATGAACGGCACTTTTTGGCGCACATCCGACGATCGAACACCGCTTGGACGCTTTAATTTGAAGATCACACACGCAAGATGCAACACATGTAACGATGGCGGTTGATATTGACAATTGATGTAATGAACGGCAGTTGTTTGGGTGCATCCGACAATTGAACACCTCTTTAATTTGAACAGTTAACACACACATTCAAGGTACAGAATCTATTGTCAGACACCGCGCTTTCGAAGAACAAAAAAGAAGGGAATCCGGGCAATGAAGGGATGACCTCATACCCGTTCCTTGGTTCCCCCTAACTTCAGATTATAGCCTTTGATGTTATCTGGACGTAGGCCTATTGCAACTTATTTTCGGGTGTTTTTAATATGTACGTTGGATTTCAGACAAATTGACGGTCTAAGAGGGCGTGTTCAGTCCGGGAAAGAGCCAATCAGGGTACATCATGTTGGCAGAGCTCTGGCGCTCATCGTTCCCCTCCTTCCACGCTGATTTTTAAAACATGACAACCATTGCTGATGTTCTGAGCTATACTATTTATTATCAGTTGTGTTTATGTTCAGTGTTTGATGTAATGAGTACTCCCTTACTCGAGTTCATATTTTTTGGATAGATGGCAGCAGTTCAGCGATGGCGACCGAACGGGAATAAATGCGGCCATCGATGGGTTGAAAATCTTGTTGAAGCCACGTTGTCATCCAATTCCAGCTAAGAAATTTAGTGCATCGTCTTCGTCACATTAAGAAACCCCAGTATATGGAAAATGAGCACATTGCTGCCAGCGGTTTCGGATGAGAAACGCCAAATTACGCGCATACGTTGACAAATAATATTTTTTTTGAATAAATCTTTACTTAAAATACAATGTTTCTTGTGACATTGTGACATTAATTTGCATTAGCAGGAGCAATTGTCTGGGTGGCAGATGGACGGTGGTTTTGTGGATTAAATGTGGTTTTATCATGACTGTCTGTGGTGTTGCCCACCATAACAGCCAGGAGGTGTGATTTTTTTTTTATATTTATTTATTTCTGTGTATATCTATATCTATTTCTATATCTTTTTCTTTTTCTTTTTCTTTTTCTTTTTCTTTTTCTTTTTCTCACAACCTATCGCTTTGCTGATGGCATTATGAAATGGGTGGGGGGTTGGGTCTCAGATACAGGAAAGGGGAGGGGGGTAGTGGTATGGTTGTGTAGATGTGGACACCCAGCAGGATTAAAAACAAAGGGTGGAGGAGCTCCTTGAGCCAACGTCCATCCATTTCTTGTGCTCAACTGTCTGCAGATGTCGTCCTGCAGTTGTTATTTATTTAATTGTTTATTTTTATTTTTAAAATTTTTATTCATTTTAAAGTTGGTGGGATTTGCACTCTGGCTACCATAAAACGCTTCATTCTGTAAAACCCACTCTGTGGGAGTACCTCCTGTGCTGCTGCCCTTCACAGGGTGGCTCACTGGATGACAGGATTGGGGCAAAGCTTTTGGGACAAACTATAATGACAGCCAATTCAACTCCAGCACAAAAATTGAATTTATAAAGTACCAGCAACAAGTGGATATAATTGAGAATACATGAATATTATAATTTTTCCACAAAACACAGGTTGTGGTGAACCGTTTGAAATTGGGTCAAGCTCCTGGGATCTGTGGCATCCATGCTGAACTTCTCAAGGCTGGTGGAAATGTTGCACTCGTGTTGCATGCAGTTCTGTGCTCTGCCTGGAACACAGGTATCATCCCAACTGACTGGAAGAGGGGCCTTGTCCTCTAGAAAGGGAAGGGTGATTGCCAGGACTGCAACTACCGAGGGGTGATGCTGCTCTCCGTGCTGGGAAAGGTCTTTGCTCAAATATTTCTTCATAGGATTTGCCACGATCTGCTTGAGCACCAGCACCCAGAGCAGTCAGGCTTTACACCAGAGGTCAACAATTGACTATTCTTCCTCTTTGGGTCCTCATTGAATGCAGAAGAGTTTCACAGGGGCTGCTTGCATCTTATGTTGATCTCTGCAAAACATTTAATTCAGTGACTCAGGATGCCCTCTGGAGGATTCTAGGTCTTCATGGGGTGCCACCAAAACTGATCAATCTCTCTGAACTATACTCTGGTTTGAATGGTGAGATGTGGTGATATCTGACATTTCCAGTTACTGCAGTTTGTAAGGGGTGTGTACTGGCCCCCACACTTTTTAGCACTTCTATGGACTGGATTCTGGGGAGGATGTCGGAGAGTTCAAGTTGTGGTGCATCGTTTGGGAATGTCGATCTTTGACCGTGACTTGATGGAGAAGTGAAATCCAATAGATCCACTTAAAAAAAAAATCTTGTTTACCATGATTTCTTGCTGATCTTGTATCTGCCAAAACAGGTGGAAGGGGGTTGCTTTCACCCCTGTCTGTGTGTGTGCAAGACATATCAAGTTGTGGATGGATTTGGGTGAAATTTGGTGGAAAGGTTGGGTGTGTGACAACAAATTTGATTTGAAATATATATATATATATATTTTTTTTTTTAAAATATATATATATTTTTTTATATATATAAATATAAAAATATATATTCAAAAAATATATATTTTTAAAATAGTGGGCCCCTTGAAAAACTGGTTATTGACAAAATATGAATCGAAGAACATCTTGTGCTCAAACGATTTGAAGATTTGTTTTCAGAAAACCAAACGACTCAAAGCAATCCTTTTGGGATTGGGATCTGTGCTGGTTTCTCCAATAAGGCATGAGAGTGCTTGTTGGAGCTTTCTTGCAACGAACATTATCAGAATTTAGTCATTCCCTGTTTGAGTTTTGGATTCAAAGAACGAGAGTACCCAGAATTTGCAGACAAAGCATTGTGTTTTCTGATGCTGTTTTCTACGAAGTACCTGTACGAAACCGGATTTTTGTCATTGAACACACTCGAGTCCAAATACAGAATCGCAATGAATGCTGAACCTGGCTTCAGGCAAAAGCTGGCAAACGTAACACTTGACTTCCCAGAACTTTGCTTTAAAAACAAACAAAACAAAAAAAAAAACAACAGGCACACATCGCATGAGAAAAGTAAGTGCACCCTTCTATCTTGCTGTGTGAAGAATGAACAAATCCATGAAGTGATCTCACCATTATATTTTCTGATGTTGACCCTTGGAAAAGCAAATTCATTGGGGGTGGAATATCTAACTGCTCACTCATTTGATTGTGCATTTATTTAATTTACTTTGAATAAAAATCAGCCTGTCATATCAAATGTACAATTTTGCTTAATTTAAGAATCTGGCGAGTTCTAAATTGTTTATGGATTTTGTCCCCCCCCCCAAAAAAAAAACTCCACCAGGGGACATCTCAAAGCTCCAGAGGATGCAGAACAAGTGGGGAATGCCCCTCGAGCTCGTCCATTTTGGCCACGGTTCCGTGGTCGACGAGGTCGGGGAAGAGGACGCCCAGAAACTCAAGAGGTAAATTGATAGCCAAGTAATAATCACGAAGCAGAATGGTTAAATGATCAAGCAAATTTGTGTTCACGAACAAACCTGTTTTTTTTTTTTTTTTTTTTTTTTAGAAAGCCGTGAATGGAGATGCGAAATTGGATTTGGAACCTTCTGTTACAACAATGACCTCGCCTCTCATTGATGTGACTCCCGCGCTCTTCACTGCTGTTCTGCCAATACCCTCTCAATTAAGTGATGCTGTTCCAGTGTTGCCCTCCCCATGCACCAATGCAGTTATGATTACCTCACCTCTCCTTGATTGTACCCCAACTGCCCACTTATCACACACTGCTGCTCAGACTGCAGCCTCACCTTGCGCTGATAGTACTTTGGCTGCGCTCTTTCCACTCGCTGATCCTGTGCCCTCTACGCCTGCCGATGCTTTTCCTGTGCCCTCCCCGCCCGCCGATGCTTTTCCCGCGCCCTCCCCGCCCGCCGATGCTTTTCCCGCGCCCTCCCCGCCCGCCGATGCTTTTCCCGCGCCCTCCCCGCCCGCCGATGCTTTTCCCGCGCCCTCCCCGCCCGCCGATGCCTTTCCCGCGCCCTCCCCGCCCGCCGATGCCTTTCCCGCGCCCTCCCCGCCCGCCGATGCCTTTCCCGCGCCCTCCCCGCCCGCCGATGCCTTTCCCGCGCCCTCCCCGCCCGCCGATGCCTTTCCCGCGCCCTCCCCGCCCGCCGATGCCTTTCCCGCGCCCCCCCCGCCCGCCGGTGCCCTTCCCGCGCCCTCCCCCCCCCCCGATGCCTTTCCCCCGCCCCCCCCCCCCCCCCATGCCTTTCCCCCGCCCTCCCCGCCCGCCGATGCCTTTCCCGCGCCCTCCCCGCCCGCCGATGCCTTTCCCGCGCCCTCCCCGCCCGCCGATGCCTGTCCCGCGCCCTGCCCGCCCGCCGATGCCGTTCCCGCGCCCTCCCCGCCCGCCGATGCCTTTCCCGCGCCCTCCCCGCCCGCCGATGCCTTTCCCGCGCCCTCCCCGCCCGCCGATGCCTTTCCCGCGCCCTCCCCGCCCGCCGATGCCTTTCCCGCGCCCTCCCCGCCCGCCGATGCCTTTCCCGCGCCCTCCCCGCCCGCCGATGCCTTTCCCGCGCCCTCCCCGCCCGCCGATGCCTTTCCCGCGCCCTCCCCGCCCGCCGATGCCTTTCCCGCGCCCTCCCCGCCCCCCGATGCCTTTCCCGCGCCCTCCCCGCCCGCCGATGCCTTTCCCGCGCCCTCCCCGCCCGCCGATGCCTTTCCCGCGCCCTCCCCGCCCGCCGATGCCTTTCCCGCGCCCTCCCCGCCGGCCGATGCCTTGCCCGCTCCCGCCCCGCCCGCCGATGCCTTTCCCGCGCCCTCCCCGCCCGCCGATGCCTTTCCCGCGCCCTCCCCGCCCGCCGATGCCTTTCCCGCGCCCTCCCCGCCCGCCGATGCCTTTCCCGCGCCCTCCCCGCCCGCCGATGCCTTTCCCGCGCCCTCCCCGCCCGCCGATGCCTTTCCCGCCCCCCCCCCCCCCGCCGATGCCCTTCCCGCGCCCTCCCCGCCCGCCGATGCCTTTCCCGCGCCCTCCCCCCCCGCCGATGCCTTTCCCGCGCCCTCCCAGCCCGCCGATGCCTTTCCGGCGCCCTCCCCGCCCGCCGATGCCTTTCCGGCGCCCTCCCCGCCCGCCGATGCCTTTCCGGCGCCCTCCCCGCCCGCCGCTGCCTTTCCGGCGCCCTCCCCCCCCGCCGATGCCTTTCCGGCGCCCTGCCCGCCCGCCGATGCCTGTCCTGCGCCCTGCCCGCCCGCCGATGCCTGTCCTGCGCCCTCCCCGCCCGCAGATGCCTGTCCTGCGCCCTCCCCGCCCGCAGATGCCTTTTCTGCGCCCTCCCCGCCCGCCGATGCCTTTCCTGCGCCCTCCCCGCCCGCCGATGCCTTTCCTGCGCCCTCCCCGCCCGCCGATGCCTTTCCTGCGCCCTCCCCGCCCGCCGATGCCTTTCCTGCGCCCTCCCCGCCCCCCGCTGCCTTTCCTGAGCCCTCCCCGCCCGCCGATGCCTTTCCTGAGCCCTCCCCGCCCGCCGATGCCTTTCCTGAGCCCTCCCCGCCCGCGGATGCCTTTCCTGCGCCCTCCCCGCCCGCCGATGCCTTTCCGGCGCCCTCCCCGCCCGCGGATGCCTTTCCGGCGCCCTCCCCGCCCGCGGATGCCTTTCCGGCGCCCTCCCCGCCCGCGGATGCCTTTCCGGCGCCCTCCCCGCCCGCGGATGCCTTTCCGGCGCCCTCCCCGCCCGCGGATGCCTTTCCGGCGCCCTCCCCGCCCGCGGATGCCTTTCCGGCGCCCTCCCCGCCCGCGGATGCCTTTCCGGCGCCCTCCGATGCTTTTCCTGCGCCCTCCTTGCCCACCGATGCCTCTCCAGCACCCGCCGATGCTTTTCCGGCGCCCTCCTCGCCGTCCGATGCCTCTCCGGCGCCCGCCGATGCCTCTCCGGCACCCTCTGCGCCCATACAACCACTTATTCTTTTAAGATTTTGAGGCTTTATCATCTTCCACCCCTCCAACCCCTTTGTGCATTTTCTTGCAGATCCTGTTCTGATTGAAGATTGATTTTGAGAGATGAATGGGGACCTTCAGCAATAGCTTACTTCACTTTTTTTTTTTTTTTTCAAATCTGAGCCACCTTGCCATCAAATGTTTGTTTTTGGGGGGGGGGCGGGGTTAAAGGCTCACGTGAAACTTTTTCGCAAAAGTTTGGAATTTTTCTTTTAATTTTATTTATTTATCTTTAATTCTATTTCTTTATGTAAATGCATCATACATTGATGTGTTTCATTGGTGACCGTGAATCTCAAATTCACATGGGACTCCTTGTCATGGTGTAAGAATGGCTGGCACCTGAGGCTGCTCACAGGTGCAAAAGTGCAAAGTATGCCAGGCTTGATTTGCATTGGTTGCACTTATTTGATGGTTATATTCAGTTTAAACTTGAGAGCTGTTAGAGTTGAATGTTGAACAGGCTTTTAAGATTGAAAGTTTACCTGGAGTTACTTTAATAGAAAGGCACAGTTATTGAAAAGTGCGAGTTCGTTGTTTATTGTGCATTTGCATTTTCTGTCCTTTGCCCTCATTTCTGATCCTCTGAGTATGGACCCACGTGCCTTTGGAATGCCAGAAAAAGAAAATAAACCCCATGAGCTATATATAATATATACATATATATTATATATTTTCCTCATCCTTTGTGAAACCATTCAGCATTTCCTGTACTCGTTAGATGATTTTATTGCTTTCCCTCCTTGTATAAATGGTGCAATTGTAACCTGAAGATTTAGTCCTTTTGAGGCAGCCATGACTTGCCTTGGCCATGATTTCCAGTTGTTACCAAGGCTTTTCTGCTCTCGCAGCACACACTGGCAAATTGAGTTCCTTCAAGGATATAAAAATGTGAAAATTGAAGTTTTGGTTACTTTCCAAACTGGTGAAGAGCCTTTTGCTTTATTCTTTACCCTTCAACATCTTCATCAACCCTCCCCACCAGATCCTGTGCAAACAGAACTTTAATTTTGTTTAGTTTTGTTGGCTGAATATCTCAAGCATTTCATTGATGGTTTCTGATTGGAGGAAAGCTGGTTTTGCAGGAGTATTAAAACAACATGTATAACTAGTATTTTGTGAAAAGTTGAAATGATAGGGATGCTGTTGGTCAGCATGTTACTTTTGCTTGTGAAATAAAATGAAATTTGTACATCCCCAGTGAGTTTAAATTATTTCATGGTTTTTAAGAATAATTGTCGTTCTCTTAGTTTCACTCGCAACTGAATCTGAGCTGCTTGGACCACCCACATGAAATGGTGGTGCAACATCAGGCAGTAGAGGTTGTAAGTCAGAGTGGAGAATATAGCTATTTCAAAATGTTACTCAATGAAGATCTGTATTAAGGTGCTGGAGAAGGGTAAGCATAATGGAGATTAAAATGGTACAAGAGGCAATCTTTGAGCCTGCCACACAGAAGGGTTTGGGGCTGGTAATAGATAGGAAGGGTAAGCAGACAGGACAATGCCAGGCAGCTATATCAAAAGCAGGGTTTGAGGTTTTATTCGTTTGGGAGTCTTATAAATCGACCAACGCAATTTTAACACTGTACCTGTATTGGAATTTAATGAGGTTTCATCTCGGATGTGTTCAGTTTTGATCACGTCTCAAAGGATATATGTATTGCCAGAGAGGGTTCAGCTTGGGGGCTATAAGATTGATTCCAGGCCAAGCAAGATGAACCACTTAACAATTGAAGGAGATTAATGTGTTTTTATGTATTTGGATCTTGCAGAGACCAGTGCAACCAAACTGCATGGCGTCTTTCATCTAGAGGAAGGTCGAGAGCTGTTTGGACTATTAAAAAAAACAAAGTTTATAGAATTGGATAATTGGCCTTCAGTCTTCGATCGGGTCTTGTGCTTGTTCACTGCCTGCGTTTTCCCCCAGGAACAATCGAGTTATGTTTTGTGAATAGGGTACGAGGTTGCAGTGATTGGTTTTATTTAAAATTGAGAGGGGAAAGCTGTCAAAGTGCATTTTGCAACGCCCAAGATTGGTAATTCATACGAAACCATAAGGCCAACATTCCCCAATTTGTCACGCAGGAAATATTTAAATTTTCAATTGAAATGCCCCAAGCAACGTTGGGTACTTCAGCTCGTACGAGGCCAGTGTGAGGGCCTCTGATAGATATTTAAGACTGAAGATAAAAATGAATTAAGAGCTTTAAGGCTTGGGTCTTTCAGCCAGTGGTTGCTGCATGGAATGGTTCTGTTGAGGATGGATAAATTTAAATGGGAATTTTATAGGTACATGGATGCATTGTGGAGGTCTTACAATCATGTCAGTTGTGAGGTTTGATCATATCTTCGTAAATTCCTATTTTATGGAGTTTGTAAAACCGATATTGTACCTTCTGGTTTCTGACTACTCCCTAGCTCCAGCAGTTCTACTTTTTCTAAATTTCTAACTTGTGAAAGGCTGTGGCTTTCCGATGGAAATTGTTACTTGCGATCTTTTGTGATTGAGGCTCATCACAAAGAGCTCGATGTTTGAAGGAACATCTGCAGAAAATAGGAATGGCTTGAGATGGGGGAGCATGAACAGTTTTATTAAAAATTGCTTTCATTTTTGATATCAGTTTTTTGTTCATCACCTTCCATCAAAAAGTGAGACTTAAAAATAAACATTACCTCTTACTAAATATCTTGAGGTTAAGAAAAATTCTTCTTCTTCTTCTTTCGGCTGCTCCCGTTAGGGGTCGCCACAGCGAATCATCCGCATGATCCGCATCGTGATTTGGCACATGTTTTACGCCGGATGCCCTTCCTGACGCAACCCTGGTCGCCTCTTACGACACAGGGATATGGTACACCTATTTTAACCGGCGTATACACCGGCCCAGTATACTGGTACTCATTTCGCCGACCTCGGAAGGATGACAGGCTGAGTCAACCCCCTGGTGTATTAATTCAGTGACCCAACGGGGTTTGAACTCAGGACCTTTTGGATCCCAAGCCACTGCCCAAACCACTGCGCCAACACCAGGATGAGGTTAAGAAAAATATGTATATTCTAAATTTCCGATTATTCGTACCACCTATGATGAGCCGACGGACGTCACCACCGTCGAGGCTGTGGAGCTTCTGTGCAACAGACATCGAGGTGAGGGTGGTGAGAAATGAACAAAACCCCAGGCAGTGTATAAGTTGAAGCCAAAGAGGCTGAGGCTTATCTGCTAAGGGCCTTCTCAAAGGTCATGAAACCCACGATGTATATAATCTGGACTCGTGCTTGCCTTCAATGGGAAGGCATGGTGATTGAATACTCCACAACACTTACCGCAGCAAATGGCTTTGGCTTACTTCAGCATGAAAATGGCTAACGTATTGTTGTGGTTCTCACCGCGCCAGTGTGCGGGCAACCGCTTTTAGTTAATTCGCGGCCGCATGCGCTCACTGACCGTGGCAATCCTTGTCACAGCTTTCGGATCATCGCCAAAATCCAGCTACGGGTGTGTTTTTAACCACACTGTAAATCGGCCAACTCTTCTGTCCACGCGTGACAGGGTTGATCGCCGAATTGTCGATTAACCTAAGTATTCGCGCAGACAGAAATGCCAGGGATTTACACCTTGAGGGGACCCGTACGGACACGAGCCGCTTTACGCAGCTCGCGCCGTTTGCGATTGCCTCGCGGTTTATTATCGCCAAGCCCCGTCGGACTTGATTATCTTATCGGCTATTATTCCGAATGCAATTACGGCAGCTCAATGGAGGAAGGGACGCAACGAGCAGGTGAATATTCAAACAATGACTTATCTCACACGCATGCAGTCAATGAAGCAATGGGGGTAAGGGACAAGTCACGAGCAAAAAGACCTACAGCCGATCTATTTATTACGTAATGTACAGGCACATAACCGTTCTATTTCGCGGACAAGGCGCCACAGACTTCCATGCAAAAATCCCAGAAAAGAACAAGACCCGGGCTCGTAAGCCGGGATGACCGGAAGGCTCTGAGAGACCGAGCAGGCTACCTGTCACCCTCTTGGTGACTCGCTGGGCGACCCTCGATGCTTCTGCCCGAACTCGTCTCGACTCCATCACCTTCAAACGGTGCCTCCAACAGCGAACCGGCTGGCGACTCCTCTCCAGCTCCGACTCGACCAACTCCAACCAACTGCTCCCGCTCTCCACACCGATTCCACCGATGTCCTCCCCAATTCTCTCACAACCGCCAACAACAACTCACTCGGCGTCGACCCGCTCCTCCCTTTATTGCTCTGGGAGCTCGCCCCCAAGGGGAGCGGCCGCGGTTGGCTTTTTCCACCCCAAATCAGCGCTCTCCTTGACTTCACCTTTGAACCCTCATTGTGGTGGGAACCGCCCCGATCAAAGGTGAACGTGGTCGATGGATGCTCTGGTAGTTATTGTATTTGTCATCGTTGGTGGAGATGATACTGGCGGAAAGATGGCGTTGTTTGTGGAGATGATGCTGGCAGAAAGATGGCGTTGTTTGTGGAGATGATTCTGGTGGAATGTTGTTCGTTTCAAAAGAACGATAGAAAAGAATAGCGGCTAACTCAAAGATGTTCAGCCCGGCACATGAAAAATTCCCGTTAGACATCGGTGGGGAAATCTATTCTGGACACACACTTATCGACAACTGATCTTCAGGGAGCCTGAATGGTGTTCTGTGAATTTCCACAACCGTAACACTACCCCCTCCCCTTTTTACAGACTCGTCCCGAGTCGTCAAATTTTCGTGTGCCTTCATGTGTAAGTTTCCCCAAGTACGACTTACCTTTGGATCCCTGAGTGCGACATTTGGTGTATTCGTGTCCCAAAAGTAAATAACCTACGGGCTGAGTAACTAACTAAAACTCACTCGAACAGATGACTTAACTATAATTGCTGGCGCGATGACATATGCAGGGGGAGCAAAACTCATGTACAATTTACCTTAACTTACAAATTTTACACTAAACCATGGCCCAGGACTGATGGACTCTGGGAAAAAGGGCATGGCAAAGTTAGTCATAGTTTGAGGGTGAGCGCCCCCGCAGCGGAAGGTCGGATGTCTTCGGGGCCTGTTCAAAAGGCCCCGTTGTCTGTCACAGAACCTTTGCATGTCTTCAGCTGCTGGAGGCAACTCACCCCAACCCGGCATGCCATATGCAATCCCACAGGCCATTTTTGATGCAGGGAGCCAGGCTGCCCAAATGCAGTCTCTGGCTCATGAAACAAATGCAGGTATGAACACAAACGGTGCACGGGCTGCACCAATGCGGCTGCCTGCAGGGCAGTCCCTGCAGAACACTGAATGGGCACCGACACAAGCAAACACAGAAATGAATGATGCATGGGCTGCATCAATGCAGTCTACATGTGCGGCTGCCTGCAGGTCAGTCCCCGCAACTTGCGCGATGATCCTGGTGCACATGGTAATGGATGGAATGGGGCAATGCAAACAGGGTAGCAGGCATGGGGTCAAGGCAGAGTCAGGCAGACAAGGCATGGCAAGGCCGGAACAGGCCGCTGTAGCAAAAACAGGCTGGCATGCAAAGCTGGCTGGCCTCTCTCGTTGTGGAGGGAGTGCGGTGGTGCCGGCCAGTCTGAAGGCGGGCTCGGACCTACCCTACTGTCTCCCGCCCAACCTATTGCCTTTGCCTGTCTCTGTCCATACCCACTCCCTTAGTTTGTCAAAAAAAAAACAAATTTAGCCCCCACATTTTTTTTTCCTTTTTAATTCATCTCCTGAACCCCCTTTACTGTCTCTGCCCAGCTAACCTACCATGTCACCTAGCCTACTCCCAACCCTATATTCTCTTCCTGGACGGGAATAAGGGAGAGCTATCGTCCTGTCTTGAAGCCCAATGAAGCCTCAGAATGGCTTCCTCAGACTTCAGCAATCATTTTACCCAAGGTGGGTCCAGCGGCCCACAACGACAGCGAAGGGATGGATGGTGCGGAGGGGTACACTTTTCTATCTATCTGAACATTTATTAACTTTTAACTACCTCGGGGCTTTCCAAAAGCGCCTGTCACTTAATCTATTGGTTCTACCAACCAAGATTCCCGTCGCCTGTGTTGGTGTCCTCTCAAATTTGGGCTTTTCCCTCAAATTTTCCTTCGTGCCCTTGCACGGTCTCATGGCTGGGACGCGTGGTTCCCTTGGCAGGAACTACCCTCTGCCGATTCTCCAACTATGGCACCCCGGACCCTGTGACTGTCTCCGAGCCTACCAATTCCCTAAAATCGGGGGAGTTCCCTCCCTGGCAACTCCCCCTCGACACTCACGTGGCAGGCTGGCGCCACGGGCCCCTTTCCCCGGGTGCTCATGCCCACGACACTGCCCACGTGGCCATTGGCGCTACGGGCCCCGCATCATGCGGGCCCACCCGTGCCCACTACGCTATCCCGGCCCCTCTTGGGCCCTTGGCCTACCGCGGCCGATTAGTCCGGTGCCCGAGGTGCCCACTAAGCGATACTCACCGTTTGCAGCCATGCTCCCAGCCCGTCAAAAGGACTCCTGCACCCGTCCAAACGGGTTTCGAGCCTACATTCCCACCAACAACAAAACGACCTCCATTTTGTGAATTTGACTAACCCACTAACTCACTTTACTCTGACCCCGGGGTCCCTTGGGTGGGAATCACTCCACCCCCCAATCACTCATCACACCATGCATACCACAATCGCTCCATACACTCATGACCTCACCCGTCTTTCTCGCGAGCCAATTCACAATTCACTCCCCCCCCCCAGTTCGTTCACTCCAAAACGTGGCGCCGCCATTTTGAGCTCCACTTTCCACAACCGTAACACTACCCCCTCCCCTTTTTACAGACTCGTCCCGAGTCGTCGTTTCGCTACGTGCATTTGCCATGATTGGCTTTTGCCCAGCCTGGAGATCCAGCCCCATGCGCTGCATCTCACCCCTCATCTCTTTCATTCGTTCCGCATTTGCATCCATGTTTTCCTTCATTTCGCATGCATTTATATTTATTTCGTTCTTCATTTCTTGTAAATTCGCATTCTTTTCGTTGCTCGCTTCATGTGCATTTTCTTTCATTTCATCTTTCATTTGTTGCATATCCCCACTCATCGCTTGTCTGATCATTTCCACCATCTGTGCGATGCCCGATGGCTCTAGCAGGATCGATCCGCCATTATCGGTCGTGGTTTCGCTGGGGACCGGGGAGGGAATTTGACGGAGTGGGGTGGGGGGGGGGGTTTAAAAGCCGCCTCCGCCCCCGTGCCCATTTCGAGCTCTGCGTTCATTTGTGGGGAAAGTTCACCCTGCATAACGGAGTCCTGCATGGTGATCTCGTCCTGAGCCATAGATTCTACATCAAAACATATTCCTAAACCACCCTGTGCCTGCTCACCTTGAGCTGCCATTTTGCGTACCGATAATAAAAAATTTCCATGCTCGGAATTTGATGGAACCGGAGGGTCGCCTCGCACACCCTTGATCCAGTTCTGTTAATTTGGTTTGGAGACGGGAGACTTTGTATCCCACTTCCTGACAACAGTGTTGTGGTTCTCACTGCGCCGGCGTGCGGGCGACCGCTTTTAGCTAATTCGCGGCCGCTCGCGCCCACCGACCGTGGCAATCCCAGTCGAAGCTTTCGGATCAACGCCAAAATCCAGCTATGGGTGTGTTTTTAACCACACCGTAAATCGGCCAACTCTTCTGTCGACGTGCAACAGGGTTGATTGCCGAATTGGCGATTTACCTAAGTATTCGCGCAGACAGAAATGCCCCGGTTAGAATAGGTGTACCATATCCCTGTGTCGTAAGAGGCAACCAGGGTTGCGTCAGGAAGGGCATCCAGCGTAAAACCTGTGCCAAATCACTATGCGGATCATACGGATGATCCGCTGTGGCGACCCCTAACGGGAGCAGCCGAAAGAAGAAGAAGAAGATACTCGATATGAAGCTCTTTCTAACCACTCACTGACTCACTGACTGATGTTAAAGATTGATACCTTCCGGTGACGTAGAAAGCTGAAATTTTGTGTGCCAATGGACATCGAAGCCAGAAAAGAAAAAGAATCAGACAATCATCAAACAACATACATACATAAAAATAGAAATAAATGAAAATTAAAACAGAAAAAAAATGCAGAGGAGTGACCCACGATTGGGGAAGCGCGGTAATTTTGTGTGCCAGCGAACGTTGAAGCTGATACACTGGGAAAAAATCACAGAACCATTAGAAAGCATCTGTAAAGGAAAATATAAATAAATGAAATTTTTTTATATGAAAAATCAAATGCAGGTGAGCGACTCAAGACAACGTGGAAGCACAGTTCATTATTTCTCATACAATGTGTTCGCATACCCTGCTAGTGTGTTTATATATATATATATATATATATATATATATATATATATATATATATATATATATATATATATATATATATATATATTGTTGTGGTTACCAGATTCGCAAACCACCATTCAGGTCCCTCAGGTGAGGTATCTCGGTAAGTGCATGTGTAGTTAGGCCCAAACCCGTTGTCTAGTGGGAATACATGTCATTTATACGTGCTGCGACTCTTCAGGATAGCCGTTTTTCTTTTACTATCTTTATTTTGGACCAACCGCCATGATTACCACCACAACCACAACATCAACCACCAACCACAACGCCGCTTCACCACAACCGCCACGACCTTCACGTCACACCTCGCAACCGTAGCATCGCCACCGTTCTTGCCCCGCTGTGGGTACCGGTGTTGGACTCGTGCAGGGCGCACGTTGAACAGCGTGTACAAAATCAAGGATTTTGTGCTTCAAAAACGGATCAAAAACGACACACGCCCACTTTTTGCCGTCCAATCAGTGAGCGAGGGGCGATTTGGCCCCGCCTCCAGGACGATCGATATATGCAAATTTGTGGATCAAAAAGCCTTCACGCCCACTTTTTCTCGGGCCAATGGGGAGCGAGGTGAAAGGTCAAAGGGAGGGGGTCAAAGGCGAAGCTACGGGGGGATAAAAGGACCGTGTTCGTCAGTCAGAGCAGTGTGGAAGTCTGGAGCCCGAAGCCTGCAGTAGCTGGAGAAGCTGAAGAGAGTCGAACGAGGAGAGCCCAAAGAAGAGTCCAGGGTGGAGAGTCCAGAGGCGGAGAGGCGGCAGCGGCGAAGGCAGACGAGGGGGTGCTCGCGACGGTGCCGGGAGCTGCACGCCCGAGGAAGGCCGGCAGCGCGACCTGGCCGAGGTGGAGACGCACACCAGGGATAATAAAGATCCTCTATACCCCGAGCATCAGCAACCCCCTCCTGTTTCCCCCCCGCGCTGAGATAGTGCGACCAAGGGGGCCCCTTTCCCACCCCCTGCCAGGCACTGTCCGCGAGGCCCGCGGAGTGAGGCGCCATCGCCGCTCCGCGTCTCATCACCAGACGGGTAGGCGCGACCCGGTCTTGGCCTCAGGCCCTCCTCATTCTTGAGGGTATTCTTTCCTTGGTTTTGGGTATGTGTTGTCGGCGCCGTCTGTGAAGTAGAATTGTATAAGTGTTGCCGTGTGCTCGGTAGTCGGTATTAGCTCTGCACTGTGTTTTCACTTTTATATTTGCTTTTTGTGTAAATGGAATTGTGTTTTCTTTTTTGTGTGCATTTGGTGGAATTGTATTTGTGTGCTTCCCGTGTGCCGCGAATAAATGTGCTTTATTGTTGAACTGTTCTCCCGCTTCGCTTCGTCTTTTCCTCCATTGAATCCTCATCTTGCTTCACGTAAAGGGTTGGTAGTGGGCTGAATACGCCCGATAATTAATCGAACCGTCGAGGTCGACGATAACACCGCTCGGTTATTCTGATAGTACGGAACGGGTCGCTTAAGTGGCCCGTGTCCGAAGTCGACCTGCGGCGAGGTGCGATCGCCCGGTCTACCCTCCGCGTGGGTACTTAGGTAGGTCGGGTCGGCGAGCAACCCTATCCCACGCGGGGGCTGATTGGCTCGATCGCGGTGAGACCGAAAGGTCCACCCGTGACTGGTTCCCGGCGTTAGTCCGAGAGGGTCACGACTGGATTGTCCGTCCGGTGGGCGACGTGCCGCGATTCGAGTTACGTGGCCGTCAGCACGCCGGCGGGCGCGAAAACCGCAACAATATATATATATATATATATAGTTACGAATTTGGAATTCAATTGCACACAACATACAGGTTCCCTAAGTCAGCTGTGTCGATAAGTGCATGTTCCCTAGATAGCTCACCTTCCATTGTTTAAATGTTTTGAAATCGATTAGATGTGCTGCAGATCGATATAATAGTCAGGGAGCGAACAATGGAGACGTCCCTCCCCCTCTTCTGCGAAGAGGAAGAAGAACCCTGTGGTGACGTCAACAACTCCCTCCCACCCATGGTTGAGCGGGGGGTGGATCACGAGGGCATGAGTCACGCCGGGTGCGGGGGGGGGTGCAAAGGATAAAGAGGAGACCCTTTCTTTGTTCGTGTGGGAGTCCCGTGGTAGGGCTGAGTTCGTGGGCTGAGTTCGTGAAAGTCCCGTGTAAAGAGTTCGTGGGAGTCCCGTGGTAGGGCTGAATTTGTGGGCTGAGTTCGTGGGGGAGTCCCGTGGCAGAGTTCGTGGGAGTCCCGTGGCAGAGTTCGTGTGCTGAGTCCCATGCGAGGAGTAAGCTTTTTGCTTCGGAAAGAGAAGTCGTTCAGCAGGCCATCGGATCCTGCTTGGCTTGCTTGGCTTGAGGCCTTCGGAAGCTTTTTGCTTCGGCTGGCTCAGTGAGCTTCGGCTGCTGCTTTGTTTTGGAAGGAACTTGAGCCGGTTGTTCGGCTCGAGCTGCGAGTGGAGGCTTCCCCCTCTTCTTCCTCTCCTTCCTCTTCTTCTTGGTTCATGGAGCTTTTCGTTCTCCATTTTGTTTCCCGGCTTGGTGCGACGCATCGGCCTCTTCTTGGAGTTGGTTCCTCGGGGAAGCGACGCATCGACAGGAAGGATCGGCGCCTCGTCTCACCGGCACGTGTTGAGAAGCGCGGGAGCATTCGCGGGAGCTCGGGAAGGATCGCGGCAATTGGATCCAGCTTGCTTTCGCTGGAGCCCGGGTCGGGACAAGTTGAAGACCACACGAGGTGGAAAGGTTCGAGTCAAGCTCTGAGTTTCAGCTCACCTGTCCTCCGAGCTGGAGATCGTGATTAAACGCCTCAGCCACCGGTTCGTGTGTGTGTGTGTGTGTGTGTGTGTGTGTGTGTGTGTGTGTGTGTGTGTGTGTGTGTGTGTGTGTGTGTGTGTGTGTGTGTGTGTGTGTGTGTGTGTGTGTGTGTGTGTGTGTGTGTGTGTGTGTGTGTGTGTGTGTGTGTGGGGGGGCCCGTCTAATAAGTAGAAACTGCTGTTAAGTGTAAATGACTGTACATAATAAGTAGACGGTTGTAGTTCTTTTGTCGTGCTTTTGTTGCTTGTATAATTGCATACGTGTTTTGCCTTATTTAATTGCATACGTGTTTCATTATAATAAATGTCCTTGTGTGAATGTAAACCTGCTCGTTGCATCCATTCCCTCATTGACTGAACATTTCGTGTGTTGGGAGTTAGAAAGCCGTTGGTTTGCCGTAATAGGGGGACATTTGGACCGACGGTTCTCGTCGATTACGCCGCTCGGAATCGCGCACGGACAAGCTCGCCTCGGCGGTTTGTTCCGTAACAGTTCCGTTGAGGGTGGAATACCCCGGTAGTTGGATCAAGTGGGTATTTAGGTAAATTGAAAATTGGCAATCGACCCTACCCCACGTGATCTGCCGATTGGCGTATTTCGGTTCTTGTACAAGGACCTGTCGCTCGGAGTTATCCGGGCAGCGATCTATATTCCGGGCGATCGGTCGGGCAGACTCGACTTGCGGCTCCGTTCAGAGTGGTCGGTTGGCGGCTGACCCCCCGGCCAGTAACAATAGATATATTGTTACGGCTGTGGAAATTCGCAGAACACCATATAGGTTCTCAGTTGGTTATGCTGATAAGTCCGTGTTCAGTTAAATTTCCCCACCGTTGTTTAATGGATATTATTCGTATCACAGGGCTGTGATTCTTTGAGATAGTGTTTTTCTTTTCCTATTGTTATTTTGGACCAACCACCAACCACAACAACCACCATTACAACAACCACCACAACGCCAAACACGCCACCATTACCACAACCAAATCACCACTACCAACATCGCTCTCGACCACCGCTTCGCAGCGGTCTCCACATGCCAAACCACGGCCCGCTCCGTTGATGTAAACCGTCTCGACGAAGCGAAGGAAACCAGAGGAGTTCCGATGGCGCACAGATTTTCCTGCCTGATTCTCCCTGGACCTGTGCCAATTCTGATTCTCTCGGCCCCCGCGAGGCATGCAGGCAGGGGGGCGAGAGGGCACGCCCCTTTTTCTGGAAGGAGGGCGGGGCGAGAGCGGAGGGCGTGGCGTGAGCAATATAAGGGCGTGCAGGACGTCAGGTCTGGAAGCTCGTGGTTTTTTTCCTTCGTGGTGGCAGCTCGTGAGCTGGTGTGTGGTTTTTTTCGTGGTGGCTGCTCGACTTCTTCACCGCACCAGGGACACGGACGGGAGGCACCGCTTTGCCAGCTCTGGCGGGCAAGCCTGCGCATCCGTGTGGAGAGCACCAGAGAGAGCTCGCCAGCTCCTTGAAAGGCCGTGCTCAGCCGCGGCTGTTCTAGCTGCTGTGGGGGGACGGACGCCGCGACTCGACCACAATCGCACCGCGAGGGTGCAGGTAACCTGCAACGGTCTCGTGAGATTCGTTCGGTCTGCCAAGTCCCACGCCATAAAGGCCCACGGGCCCCATCTGACCCCCCTGTTTATGGGGGTGGTCTTTTTCTTTTGAATGAATGTTGGTGGCGCCATGTCTTGTGAAGTAAAACTGTTAAGTGGCTGTATATATATTGCTTATAGTCGGTTGTCGTGCTTTTACCTTGCTCGTGTCTTGACCCCTTCCCTCCATTGATTGCATGACTGTATATGTGCATGTGTAAAATAAATGTGTTTGTGTGAATGTACCCCGTTCGTTGCGTCCTCCTTTCACCACATTGAAATGCCATCTTGCATCTCGGAATAAGAGTTGGGGTTGTTAAATACCCGGTAAATAGAATCGGATCCGGCGAGGTCAGGCGATAATACCCGCTCGGTTATCACTGCAGAACGGAACAAACTGCTTGGGCGGTTTGTGTCCAAGCCGACCTGCGCCAAGGTACGGTCTCCCGGTAGGCTACCCGCGCGGGTACTTAGGTATATCGAGATTCGGCGATTGACCCTATTCTGCGCGGATAGAAAATTGGCAAGCCCGTAGTGGGGTTGAAGACCCACCCGTGACAGGGTTCTGGCGTTGCTCCGGAAGGTCACGACTGAATTGTCCATCCGGTGGGCGAGCGGCTACTATGAGTGGAAAGCGGCCGTTCGCACGATTCTGCTAGCGTGTGCGCGGGGCGAACACCAATATGTGTCAAATATTTGGTTGAAAAGGAATGCACCGCTTTTACCTCGCACACCCGCATCCCACCCAACGTGGCGTGGAGTCGCCTATATCGGCCTCCGTACGCATTCCGTGTAGCGTGGGCGTCATGATGGCTGTATT
>NC_140971.1:7618587-7631087 GCF_056783735.1 Eptatretus burgeri | reverse complement strand
TTCTCTCTTTAATCTGAATTTCCTCTTTAGTGAGAATTTCCTCTTTTGGAAAGAATGAATTAAGATTTGGAAAAGAGTCCGTGGAGCTTAGATTTGATGCGAGGTAGGCTAGTGGTGTTCCCATAAACTTGTAAGAATCTAAAAACCTAATACGAGTTATCGGTTTTGTGAATATCATTTTTGAAAATGAAATATACTTTTGACTTGTGTTTGTTATAGCAGAAATATTCCCTGGTGTTTTTGAAAGTTCATTTATAAATAGATGTGTATCATAGTTGGCGCTGTTGTGAAGAAAGACTGGAATAAAAGAAGGTAATTTATAATTAAGATTACAACAGGAATGAGCGGGACCTCTATATTTACCAGTAAGATGACAATGGTCTCTAACTTTAAACTCCTTAATTTCCCCCTCACAAATATGACAGATATTGTTCATTCTAAATTCTAATTTTTCTTCTTTGGTTAATTTCATCGGTTCATTTGTTTCTTTCATTAATTTAGTGAGTCTTATACAATCCTTTTCTAATCGTTTTACAAACTCTTGTGAAGCATTTTTTCCACGATAATGTTCAAGTTTGTTATACTTTTCTCCAACAGATGATTTGATATAATAACAAAAACCACAAGGAATATGTTTTTGATATTTATTTGTATATGGTTCTTTTGGATTAGGAGAAGCAGTATTTATCTTTTTAAGGATACATTCAAAATCAGCGTATATCACAAATGGGTGCATGATAGATTTATTATAATCTTCAAAATAAATCTTTTCACCAGGTTTAGGCATTGTAATTACAGCTGATTTATGATTACTACAATATTTTGAATGTTGTTCTAATCGTTCTTTTGTATGAAATGAATTAAGACATCGCTTACAAGGATATATTTTGTTTGCTGTTCTGAATACCTGAGAAGAGATTAATCTTGATAAATTATTGATGTATGTGTAATGTGAATTCTTTCCAACACTAAAATATAAAAGGTCAATGTGTGTTTCTTCATTTTTATAGTTGTTTGAAATTTTTAATATTTGAACTTTGTTTGTATCCGTTAATCCATATACATTAATAGAAAGATTATTCTTTTTCTCAAATTTAGGAATATCTGTTAATGGCATTGGGAATTTAAAATCTTTAATGTCCAAGGTATTCTCATATTTCATATATTGTTTTACTCTTTCTGAATTACATTTTTGGTGGATGTAAGTGAGCAAGAACAGACCAGAGAAAACATTTATTATCATTGTTCTTAATATTAACAACTGCCTTCTTTAGTTTTATTTCTTTTGGTAATTCAATATAAGAAGAAGCTTTAAGAGGGTTTGTTTTTAGAATGTGTATATCTAAAAAGATGATTTTTTTAATATTGAATCCACTTCCTACCACTGTATTATCAACATCCTCCTCTTGTCTTGATAGTTCTTCATAAACCCCACTATTCAAAAAATCTTGAAATGATGTTATAAAATGAAGATCTGTTCTCATATAAGGAGTTTGTTCTTCATCTTGTCTTTTCATATTCATTTTCACTCCCATATAAAACTTTAAAGTTTTTATTTCTTTTAATGTCTTTTTAATAAATTTTTCAACATCGGGTTTCACTATTTCAATTGATTCAGCTATTGATGATGGACCGGGTTCTCCAAATTGAAAAATCCTTATTTTTATATGCCCTTTAAATGCCTCATCAGTGTTTTTAATATAATAGTCTCCCTTTACTTTAAACTCATTTTTCTTGTGTTTTTGTGATTGAAGATGTTGATTATAACTACTCTTCAAAACATCCTTTGAACAGATATCACAATGTTTTCTTTCCAACTCAAGAGGAGATATTTGATGAAATAGATTAAATGTGTGTTTGTTGGTTCGGAGGTGTTTTCTATAATGTTTATATTCGTGATTACAAACATCGCAGTACGTTGTATTCACCATATTTATAGAATAAAACTTTGCTTAAACTAAAATTTTCTTGATGAAAATTTCGTTTAATTTATAGGTGAATCTGTGCTTAAAAACATTTTATCCTCCAACTTTTTCACTTAATAAATACCATGTTTCAAGACACAAAAGACAAGTTTCAATCAATCTCTTCATCTGTTAAAGATACTGAGAAATATGTCAAGGATGTAAAATTGAACAAAGATAAATATAACAACTATTGGATAAAAACTATTATGGTAAATAATATGAGTTCTTCAATTTCCTTCAGTGGAAGGGCTTTTAGTATACCTGGTAGAACATCAATTAAAGTATCTCTAACAAAAGTTTCTCCTCTCCTTCTAGTAATATATTCAAAACTAGAAAAAGCAATGAAACAAGAAAAAGTATCAAAGAACAAAAACCTTATGGATGAAGCTTTAGAAAGAAAAGATAAGACCATCTGTAATATGCAAGGAGAAATTTGTATTTTTTTCAACAACCCTAAAGATGTAAATCTTGATGAAATAAAGGATGTTAATATATCAGGTGAAATGACATTTCGTTCAATAGTAGTTAACGATAATTTTAAAATTACCTTTAATATAAAAAATGTTGTCGTTGAATCTGATAATGAAAAAAGTATATCGATATCGATGGTAATATACAACTGAAAGTATAGATGAATTTCAGTTTAAGTAAAGTTTTACTTTATAAATATGCTAGACTTTCCTGATTCTCCATATGACAAATTTGAGAATTGTCCTGCGTGTGAAAGACAGGGATTAAACACAGAGTCAAAAGCCTATAAACAATGTATATTCTGTGATTATCTTCTAATTAATGATAATAAAAAATATAAAAAGGAAAATAATTCTTTTAGATTTACACCAAAAATGAATTACTTTACAAGATTGATTAGAGAAATGAATGTAAAGTATGAGGATGATAACACACCTTTCCTTACAAGGGAAGAAACTGAACGTATAAGAGAAATGTTCAAAGGATTGTTGTTGTATATTATTCATGGATGTAATTTTCAGGGAAATATCAACACAAGATATTGTATAAATAAAATAATGGATTATCTTGAAATTAAACCTGAACTTAGGATAAAATATAGAGTTTCTAAAAAAGCCAATAATAAATTAAATAACCTGTTTTTCAAATATATAAATGAATGATTTTTTACCTATTTGGGAAAATAAGATAAAATTTAACAACCATAAAAATCTCCCAAATTCATTAAGATGTCTCATAGTTGGTTCAAGTGGATGTGGAAAAACCTGCTTACTTTTAAAAATGCTCCTCACTCCCAACTTTTTAGATTATGATAATTTAATAATTTTCACAAAGTCGAGTTTTCAACCAGAGTATCAACTACTCTCACAAGGTTTTAATGCTGGTCTTCAAAAAGAAGATATAATAGGTTTATTTAAACGTCAAAAAAACCTAAATGATTATAACATTGAAGATATAATTCAACTATTTTGTGATACACAGAGATGTAAAAAGAAATCAAATCTTATAACTTGTATTCTTAGTGATAATACGGATGATATACCGTCTCCCCAAGATTTGGATAAATCAAAAAGAACCTCGTTATCTTTGATGATTGTGTTAATGAGAGAAACCAAACGGTAATGGACAGCTACTACACAAGAGGGAGACATTCTTCTTGTAATTGTATTTATCTTAGTCAATCGTACTTTCAACTTCCTCGTCGTTCCATCAGAAACAATGCTAATACTTTTATTTTATTCAAGTTAAATTCAATAGATATCAATAATTTTTGGAGAGATAATTGTTCTACATTATGTAGTAAAAAGAAATTTGAGGATTATATGAAGCACACGACTGAAAAATATAAATATATTGTTGTGAAACAAGATGAGATATT
The DNA here is from genome assembly GCF_056783735.1 of Eptatretus burgeri. NCBI lineage: Eukaryota > Metazoa > Chordata > Myxini > Myxiniformes > Myxinidae > Eptatretus > Eptatretus burgeri. The sequence continues at coordinate 7,627,271 of NC_140971.1, read as the reverse complement.
AAGGGATATATTTTTTGTTTTATAAACAATTACATATATAAATGACAACTATTATTATAAATCTTGTGGGTAAATCTGCTTCTGGAAAAAACTTTCATAAATCAAGGTTCTTGTGTAGTACAAATGAGAATATTGTAAATTTACTTAAAAACACCCCGTGATACGCATTGTATCAACAACAACTAGAGCAATAAGACCTGGAGAAGTAAAAGGTGAAGATTATCACTATATTTCAGTGGAGGAACATATGCGATTGAGGAATGAAGGACAAATATTTGAGGAGGTTTCTCTTGGTACAACAAAATATTCACATTGTAAGAGTGAGTTAAAGAAACTAAAATCTGGTGGTGTTGGGATATTAGAAACTAATCCAGAAGGAACGAGACAAATTATTAAATATCTGAGCGGAGTGAAGATTTTATCATTCGGTTTTGATGTTGATGAAGAAACTCAACACAAACGTATGAAAAGCAGAGATGCAAGGATTAGTGAAGAAGAAATTACAACTCGCATTAATGTTAATAAAGAATTTGATGAAATATTTAAAGAAAAGGATTTATTTGAACACATCTACTTGAATGATGAAGAAAAGGAAAATTTCCCTGTTGATCTTTACAATTCATTAAATGATATTTTACAATAAATAAATGGATACAAAAGAAAGAGCAAGAAGATTTAAGGAACATCAAGAGTTGGTTTCAAAAGTTGTAAAACAACAGGAAGACATAAAGAAGAAACGCAGACAGAAACTAACGGGCGAAGAAGCATTTGAAAAAACAAGAGAAATTTTTTAAACCACTTTTAAAAACTTCCCAAGAAAAATGAAAGATGTTTCCACAGTTCCCACAGTAGAATATACTCCTAGAAAGCTTCAAATGTTAAAAGATTTCAGTCAAATGACGGAGGAAGAATTAGAGCATTTAGGAGAATTAGAATATGATGATGAAGGTTTATTTCAACAACTGGAAGAGATTAATCAACCCCTGATTATATTGTGAATGCTGTTCAAAACAATGAATATTCAGCGGATTCAAAAACCAAAGCAGGACTCATTCCAACAGAACAACCAGCAATATTTCATCTTGTTAAAGAAAAGGTATTGATATTTAATGATGAATTAAGGTTCTTAAGTTCTGCTCAACCCCCTGTTAAACTAACTCCGAGATTAATGTTTCTTCTCACAAAAGATGGAAGACAAGGTTCAACTGTGAGGGATGAATCAAAGTATATTGATAAACCATTGGATATGGAAAATAATGATGATAGAGTATATATTGATTTGCTGAACACTCTAAATTATAAGGTTATTCTTTCTGGTAAAAGTAGGAAGAATGAGAAGGAGAAACACATTATTCAGGCTTTAAGTATCCTTGGTTCAGGTATTAGTTTTCTTCCAAATGACCCATCGCAATTAGTTAATAGACTGTTATTGTTGTTCGGCAGTAAGAAGGCTGGAAATAACAATTGTTTTAATGAAGCATCAGCCATTTTAGATCAGTTGATGAACATGAAAATAATTAATAAATCTCAATATAAAGACATTTTATCTCATATTAAATAAGATGAGAAGCACAATCCTGAGTTTTAATTTCACAACAAGCGACCACACATCTTCATTCCCATACCCACTACAACTTGACACAACAAAAGAATATGAGGCATCTTTATTGTCCATGGAGACTTATAATACCTTATTTAATATAACCGAGAAAAATGACAAGTTTAGTTATAATCCGGGAAGTGGATACAAAACGATAACAGTCTCACCCGGAGCATACGAGATTTCTCAAATATCTTCCGAAATTGCTCGTCTTATGAAAGAACAGGGTGATGAACCAAAAAATATTATTATAAACATTCAAAAACATACTTCAAAATCAACGATTAAAGTTAAAAATAACTACAAGGTTGATTTCACAATTGATAATTCATTTAGAGAGTTATTAGGTTTCTCCTCAAAAAGATTGAAACTAATGGGACGTTTTACAGTGATAATGTCATTCAAATATCCTCAGGAATAAATTCGGTGTTAATTCACTGTGATTTGATTGATGGTGCTTATAATGATGGATTAAAAACAAATACAATATTTTCATTCAGCGCATACTCAACCCCAATTGGTTATAAATTCAATATGGAGCCTAAAAATTTGGTTTATCTACCTGTGTCAGGAAAAACCATACACAGAGTAAATTTTAGGATAACCGACCAAGATAATCGTGTGATCTCTTTTAATGGAGAAGTTATATCCATCAGAATTCACCTACGTGAAGTTTTTCAATAAATAAATACGATGGTTATTGTGAGGAAGCACGAGTTGGGAAAATATAAAATAATTACAGGAGATGGGATGTTCCTTTCCCCGTACTACAAGGGTGAAGGTATGTATCTTGGTAGAGGATACTATAAACCTAAGAGACAAAGGGGTGTCGGACATCAATTTAGAGGAGATGGGATAATTGATACTCTCATGGGTATTGGTTCAACTATTCTTAAACATAAAGACCTAATTGGTTCAACTGCTTCTGCTGTGGGAAATGTAGCAGGTGCTGTAAAGAGTATAAAAGATGCTCAGAAAGAATCTCATAAATTACAAGCAATAAAAGAAATTAAGAAAGGTAAAACTCAGTTGTCGCCACAAGAACGACAGAAAATAATTCAAATACTTGGATCAGGGTTTCAAAAGTTTTAACATCTTTTTTCCTAAATAAATACAAGTATGGAAGCAATTGATAGTATCTATGATTTGGATGATACTATTATTATCTCAAACTCCACTAAAAAAGAAGATTACTTCAAGGTAAATGCAATAACTGGAACAGACTGGAATACAAATGGTACAAAAAGTTTTGAAATAAATAATCAACAAACCTATTTGAATCTCTCCGAAAGTTTCTTGTTGTGTAAATTTAAATTCACTAAGGCTGGGAATAACACAAACGCTACACTTGTAAATGATTTCTTCTGGAAAATGTTTGATAGTGTGCGATTGTATATTGGAACACAAGAAGTTGAAGCGGTTGATTATGTCTCTGCTGTATCTGAAATGATGAAATTTACACTCTATACATTCAGTGATAGAATGGGAAAGGGGTCTGTCGAAGGTTTTATTCCTGATATGTCAACGGGAACAAACACAGACCCTGGATATATTCAAAGGAAAGGAATGTATAATGATGATACAAAAGCAGAAAATAGTTTTACTGTGGCAGTTCCTCTTAAAGGTATATTTGGATTTTGTGATTATGATAAAGTTCTGTATGGTCTTAAAATTAGATTTCAACTACAAAGGAATGATAATGAAAATAGATTGCTTTTTGGTGTTGGTAATGCTTTTGGTGATCAGAATAAATTTGTAATTGAGGAGATGAGTTGGTATATCAGTGAATATACTCCTAATCTTAAAACAGAAGAGATGTTGAATCGAAGACTTAACTCAAAAACCACTCAGTGTATCATACCTCAAAAGAAGATGTCAACACGTTAAACTCAATCAAACTACTTACACGTGGAATTTGGGTGTTCTGGAAGGAAAGCCACGATATCTGTGGATGATTTTTAAAAAGCCAGATGGTGATACTGCGACTGATAAGAATAATGCATTGAGTGATAATGCTAAGGTGAAACAACTTCGCGTTTCTCTAGATGGAACATTTTATCCACGAGATAGATTGGAAATTAATTGGGAAAAAATGATTTTGCTGAAGCATACAAGTCTTACCAAAAGGTGTGTGAAAGTAATGGAAATAAAGAACCTATTTTGGATATGACAGCATTTAAAAGTTTGTATACAATCTATACGTTTGACCTGAGCGCTCAAAAAGAAACTATAAAGTCTAATCGAGTGGATACTTCCCTATACATTGAAAGAGGAGAGAGTGAAGAAGTTGATACATATTGTTTGCTTTTGGAAGAAACAGAATTGCAGATTAATACAGATAATGGTGTGATGATTAGTCTCACATAATTTTTTGTTAAATAAATGAGTGGCAAAGTACCAACTGGGGTATATGTTAATCAAATCAATCTTCATAAACTATCATCTTGTGTTCAAAATCAAAAGCCTTGTACGATTAACGTTAATACAATTCAGAGAAAAGGAGCAGTAAGAATTGATGTTTTGCTCACAAGAGAACAGGTTAAAATCTTGAATGACACTGGCTCACTTAAAATTAAAATGACAAAACCAATGTTGAAAAAATATTCAATAAGAGAGACGAGTGGAGGATTTCTCCCATTTCTAATTCCTTTATTTGCTGGTTTAAGTGCGGTTGGAGCATTGACGGGTGGTATTTCAACAGCGGTCAAAACTGCCAACGAAAGGAAGGCTCAACTCCAGGCTCAAAAAGAATTGGAAAGACATAACAAAGAGTTGGAGAAACAAATTAGTGGAAGTGGTGTAATTGTAGATTTTGCTGAAAAACTTGAAGGTCTGCCTGATAAAGCGAGATTGTTAGTTGGAGATATGCTTTCTTCTATAGCACAAGCAGGTGTAAAATTAACGAAAAGAGGTAATGGATTATATCTTTCTAATAAATAAATGAGCATTGATGAGTGGTTGAAAGAATTTGGAAAGAATACAACATCAAATTTACAACTTGTCAAATATTGTAAGAAATTAAAAATTCATAATGTGGTTATTTGTATGAGAGATGAATTAACAAATGTGTCGAAACATACAAAGAATATTATTATGAACTTAGAAGATAATGATGGGAACGGTTCTCATTGGGTTTGTATTTTTAATAGTCAAGACAAATATTATTTTGATAGTTTTGGTCTTCCACCACCTGTTGAAGTCATAAAATTCTTACAGAATGGTGTTTATCAAACATTTCAAGTCCAAGAATTAAATTCCAAGTGTTGTGGTCAATTATGTCTATATGTGTTATTTCAACTCAACAAAAATAAAAAATTTTATGATATTATTTTTAATCTAATATAAATGACTTATGTTGGTAAAGATGGTTCTATCTTTGGTGTATCTCAAGAACTGGATATTGATTTATCAAATTATTACACAAAGGCACAGGCTGAACGACATAAATATAATATAAACAAAAATATTAACATGAAAAATGCTTATAAATTAAAAAATTATCCAAGCCCGACTGACGCAAATGACTTGGTGAGATTAAGCGATTTATCACAATATATATACTTAAATAAAACGGCTGTGTATTCTAAAGATACAGAAGTGTTGATATTATCTCCAGGTCATACAGAATTCACAGTTCGAATTAAAATAAATTTTTATAAAGAAGGGCGTATCGTTTGTATGAGAATAGAACAATGGGGGTATGATATGAATGATTTAGGGTATAATTGGTCATTTAAAATTAACCTCGAAGACCTGGAACAATTAAATCAGTCTCGTAAGGAAGAATATTATCCACTTGGTATCGAGAACGAGTTTTGTGGAGCCACGATTAGTAAACAACAAATAAAAGAATTTAATAAGGGTAAATATAATAATGGTTTTGCCCTTGTTTATCTCATGAAAACAGAAAAAACAGGATTATATATAATAAGTAAGGAAATACAAAATGATTTAACTATGGGAAGATGGGGAGGTGTTTCGTGCCATAATATTATTCTAACATATATTTCTAATACATAAATGACAGCAAGAAGGCTTCAAGAAAATTATCATTTCTGTGTTCAAGCATACCTTCAAGAAAAGGGTATTCGGTATTTTAATAAATATGTTCTACAACATAAGAATGAGGTATTTTCAATAAAAGATTGGCATTATGCTGATGTTGATAAACCAACAACTTTAGATTTAATTAGAATGTTAAATAATGAAAAAATTATAAGGTTAAGAAAAGGTAAGGCTCTTTTAGAAATTCAAAAGAAATTTTATTGGTATCCTGTTGTAAAAAAAATTATTTTGGATACAGGAATAACAAGAAATCCTGATGAATATATGTATAATATTCTATGGGGTGTAAACGATTCAAGTATAGTAAGGGATGAGGAAGGAGTTGAAGAAGAGAGGGAAGAGGAGGAAAAGGAGGAGGAGGAGAGAGAGAAGGAGGAAAAAGAGAAGAGAGAGAGGGAGGAAAGAGAGAGAATAAATAAATATTATAGTATGGAAACCAGTGAGATTCAAAAAAGAATAGAGGTATTACAGAAAATAACTCAACCCACCAAGGAGGAATACAAAGAATTAACAAGTCTATTTGCAATACTTTCAACAAAACTATTAGCATCGTCAAGCTATTCATTTTAATTCAAGTTTTTTCTTAAATAAATGGAGGAGAGAGTGAAGGCATTTCTAAGGATTCTTTATGTTTTAAAAATTAAGATTCAAATGTGCATGTTGGAAACTAAAAAGGTTTTTGCACTCTGCAGAAATTTTTCTCATAAATAAATGAGTTATTGTCTCAAATGTAAAAGAAAACTAATACTAAAAATATTTCATATATTAAAAGTAAAAATAACAGGGTTATACAAAAAGGTATATGTTCGGTGTGTGGTTCAAAAAAAATCAATTTATCTCCAAACACAAACTCGGAGGAGATATACAAAAGTTTTTATCAGGAAGTAAATTTACAACTACTGGAATACCAGGGGAATTACATCTTCCAGGGTATTCTTTCTGTGGTCCAGGCACAAACTTGGATAAAAGATTAGATGAGGCAAACAATCCTAAATCCTGGAGTAAACCAATCAATAGAGTTGATGAAGTGTGCATGAGACACGATATTGATTATGGGAATACCACAACGTTGGAAGAAAAGCATGAAGCCGATAGAGAAATGTTATATAATTTGTCTCTGATACAAAATCCAACCTTGAGAGAAAAAGTTGATAGGTTCATCGTGAAGAAGATGATTAGTGCTAAATTGAAACTTGGACTTGGAAATTCAAAAAACTTATAGGCTCTAATGATGCCATTAAGACTGAAGAGCAATTAGCTGATGAATTACATAAACCAATATTCACAAAGTTTCAGAGAAGGAAAGTTTATTCCAAGGAAGTTGATTATATCTGGTCTGCTGATTTGATTGAACTCAATAATGATAAGGGGTACAAGTATGCTTTAACCGTTATTGATTTGAGGAGTAGATATGCGTGGGTTGTCCCTTTAAAAACAAAACAGGTAATACTCTTGTGTTAGCTTTTCAACAGATATTTAATAAAAGTAAGAGAAAACCTAAGAAATTGTGGACTGATGAGGGTAGAGAGTTTTATAACAAGACATTTATGAATTTTTTAAAAAATAACAGTATTACATTATACAGTACCTTTAATGAAGGGAAGGCAGTTGTTGTTGAACGTTTTAATCGTACCTTAAAAGAGAGACTATATAAAAAATTCACACAACTCGGTTCACAACAATGGTCATCTTTTATTCAGGATATTGTGGATAAGTATAATGACACGATTCACACGTCAACGAATATGAAGCCATCAGAAACATTTACAAAATTAAAATATGAAAAAGAGATTAATGTCAGAAAACCTAAGTTCAAAGTTGGTGATATCGTAAGAATATATAGGTGGAAATCTCATTTTGAAAAGGGTTTTACTGAACGATGGACGAAAGAACTTTTTAAAATTGTTGATGTAATAGATACAGTTCCTTGGACTTATAAAATATATGATTTGGAAGTGGAAGAGATTTTAGGTTCATTTTATTCACAGGAATTACAAAAGACAAAACTAAGCAGATAATACACCTTTGTGGACACTAGAGGGACAAGTATATAATGTGTGTCAAGGGGGACGTTCTTAGATCTGTGAACCCCAAACACAGAATCCTCAACTGAATAGTCAAGGCTTAACTTTTGTTTGTGTGTGTGTGTGCAATGGGAGCAATAGGTTGGCGCTTCACTCCCTCCTACTATACACCGTTGTGGACACTCGAGGGCCAAGTCCGAGGTGTATAACAGTATATAATGTGTGTCAAGGGGGACGTTCTTAGATCTGTGAACCCCAAACACAGAATCCTCAACTGAATAGTCAAGGCTTAACTTTTGTTTGTTGATGTGTATGTGTGTGTGTCCCAACCCTCACATTCAAAATCTCAACCCCAACCCTCACATTCAAAATCTCAACCCCAACTCAATCCTCGCCCAACACAATGTCTTTTTCAAAATGAGATTTCCACCTATATATATATATTTTTACGTTTTTTTTCTTCTTCCAATTCTGTCTTTTAAGGCTTTCAGGTTTGATGACATAGAAAGAGGGAGTAAGCCTGCACTTTCTTCCCACAACGAATAATGTATATTTTTTTTTTTTTTCTCTTCTTCCAATTCTGTCTTTTAAGGCTTTCAGGTTTGATGACGTAGAAAGAGGGAGTAAGCCTGCACTTTCTTCCCAGAACGAACAATGTATATTTTTTGTTTTTTTTCTCTTCTTCCAATTCTGTCTTTTAAGGCTTTCAGGTTTGATGACGTAGAAAGAGGGAGTAAGCCTGCACTTTCTTCCCAGAACTTTCTTGATCTTGCTCCCATCAAGCACCATCCGACAAAGAACTACATCGATAGGTTTAGATCCCAAAGAGTGATAGCAACTCCAAAAGTCTCCAAAATATAAATAAATAAAATAATAATAATAATAAATAAATAAATAAATAAATAAAAGCCCCCAAAAAAGTTTCAAGTGTCCAACATAAACCCAACTCTCCAAGTCTTCAAGGTATAACCACATTCCCGTTGAGTTTCCAAGAT